>NW_015505764.1:923878-927696 GCF_001515645.1 Sinocyclocheilus grahami | reverse complement strand
CATTGTTTTACTTGTTTTTGACACATCCGACCGAACTACAAGCTTTCCAGTGATGTCTGTGAGAAAGGTACATTCACTCGACAAGCTTGCGCATCTGCGCCGCCGCACGCACAATCCACTCAGCGTGCTTTGCTTATCAGCTCGCACACATCAGCTATACAGGTGTTAATACTGACCGATATCGTTTTTTTTGGGGGGCCGATACCGATATTAGGGAGTAAAAATGATCGCTACTGATATATCGGCTGATATTCTTTGTGTAGGCTATATTATAGGACAGTATAGTCAAAAGTTTGGACATGCTTCCCATTCGTGTGTCCACACTTTTGACTGGTACTGTATATAGAATACAGTATATAGCCTACATAAACAGAATATATACATAACACATTTTTTTCCAATGATAGCTCAAATGTGGTGATCAAACACTTATAATGATGTGACAAACATAGGCCTATGTAGTGGAGGCAGGGTATTTAACAATTTAACAAACTTTATAATTCAAAATGAGTCTGGCATCAGTGCACTTAACAGTAAACTTCACTTATTATAACACAAATAGAACAAATTTATATAACTTGAATTGAGAAATTAAACAAGGTAACTGTGTAGGGCAAGCAAGCTACTGCTAAACCAACAGGGGCAATGTACTGACCTCTTTTTTTTATTTATTCATCAAAAATAAGACATTCCATGAAATTCCACGTTATACAGTAAATTCCGACTGGATTCCGCGATTCCGTCCATGTTTTCTGCATCGCGGAAATCATTGGGCCCTACTAAGAAGCAAATAAATATGATAAGCTCATTGTGAGAGTAAAAGACAGGGACATTGTTGTTTATTTACTTGGCATTGAGTCTCTCCAACTAGGTGACAACTCAACAGACTCAAGCCACCACTGCACTGCCGTCTATTGGACTGCAGAAAGAGACTAACTTTTCAATCTGCTACGTTACTGAGTCTGACAAACTATGCTGACACACCGTGTCTGCACCTCAACTGGACGAGACAAAGCAACAGTTGAAAATCATTTGAACTTTGTGTCAGCACATCATAAATAGAACGAGGCATCAGTTTACTGCATCTAGTGTAGACAACATCACTGATTATAATGGGTTCTATTCTACACCGGACGCGAGCGGCGCGGCACGACAAAATACAATAGAATTCTATTGTATTTTGTCACGCTGTGCGATGTGATGTGACCGATGTGATAAGCATGAGTTCTGGGCCGCGACGGCGTGGCCGGTATAAACCCCAGCATTGACTGAGGGGCAGCGATCAGTTCCAGTGACCGCAACACAGGCTTTAATGCGCCGCAGACACTTGCCGTGATGCGCAGTTCAGCTCTAGTCTCTAACGTCGCTGAATCTGCTGTTAAAAATGAGCCATCCATTCATCATATCATCATGCAAAACTAAGAATTAGAATCATTGTAATGTGACGATCAAATATAGGTGTGGGTGGGTGGCAGGCGAATAATTTGAAACAGTGGACTCGGGTGAAGTTTGAGCTCGTTCACGCATCTCTACACTACAGTGACCTGGGTCACCAGTAGCAAACAATGAAGCGCGCTGTGCTGGACAAACGAAGTAATTATACCATTCAGAAACATTTAATCTGCGTTATATGTTCTGTAAAAAATGTTCATATTCGCGGCATATTCGCCAATACCGATATATCGGCAACAGGCTCATATCGGCCGATCATATCGGCTAAACGATATATCGGTCGGGCTCTAGTAAAATGCTTTGCAGGGACTTCTGAAAACACGGTCAAGGAAATTGTACAAGTTTTTATTTTTATTTTTTTATCGCATTCTTTGAGTCATGTTTTAGAGATCCAAACTGTCCAAATGAATGGATTCACTCAAACGAATCAGTATTCTTGATGCTATTGTCAGTAGTGTTCCGCTGTTATCTTCAATTTCTCCCTATTTTTATATGTACTATCAGTCACTAGCGTTTCAGCTCTATTTGGCATCATTCAGTGGTTGTTAATTGGTGATTAACAAAGAAATAGTACTTTCAAGACTCTTATTTTTAATGATTAATTTAAACTGATTAATTATTCAGAGATTTGGAAATTAATTGACTGCAGAGGGGAGTGACTTGTACACAACGCTAGATTTGTCACAATCGATATAACCTGAAATTGAAAACAATGACAAACGGTAGTGTTTAATAAAAAAATTTGTTCAACTATCAACTTTCAACTACAAAAATGCAATGCAAAATGATTTTTGAAAAAACACTGAACAAATCTGTTGATTCTTCTTATTTGTGCATCCATTTCAAAATCCACCTTTCTCACTTTTCCACTAACAAAAAAGTACAGTAGTGTTACTGTTCTTTGAAGTTCCATGTAAATGTTATTATACATTAATATGGTGATCTTTCAGAATCATGCCATCTGATACAGTCACTTTACTATAGTAGCACCACAGTACTACTTTGTGTTCCCATTAGACATTACATCTTACTGGAATATGCTCTCGCTTGGGCTTTTTTTGAAATGCCATCCACAAACTGCACATATAATTGGCCTTTTAATGGTCTTGGGAAAAAGCTGCTTAGTCTTGGAGATTTAGAGGTGGGGTTTTGGGGTGGTGACTCTCCAAGACAATTGACAATAGCCTGTGTAGCCTCTTCTGCTTGAGTGACTTAATGGCTGCTGTCCTTTTGTATTGTTTTGAGGTCAGATCCAGGACACCTGCTGAGAGCAACAGCAACTGAAAAACAATGATGTAAAAGCCAGTTCCAGTTTGATGACATCTGAGGGTCATGTTTTCAAGTCATTAGTTCTGTTTGCACTGTTAACTTCTCCAAACCCATGTTGTTTACCTGCATCATGTCTTTTAATCAGAGCGTGAATGGAGTAGGCTTGCCGCGATAGACGGTGCTGACGGTGATACCGGTGTTAAGCCGCAACACCGGTTATGTCACTTGCCCACTGCGGCACCGACCCCCACCGTTGTTTAGATTTTTTATAGTAATAAAAATCATTTAGTTCAGTAAAAGAACAGACACTACAATTAAAAACTGAACGCGGCTGCTCAATGTAGCGTGCCGAACGACAGTCACATCAACACAGATCAGATTTAATTTATCCAGTGAGGAGAGTGTGTCAAGCTGACTGACAAGAAGAGTGAGGTGAGGTGAGACAGACAAGACGATGGCAGATTATTTAGTTTCGAAACGAGATGCAAAAGCACCTGTTAGGCAATATTTTGGATTTTGAAAAGCCTGTTGACTTTTGCCGTTTATCTAAGGGGATTTTGGAAGTTTTTTTAAACATTCGTTTCTTATTTAATTGGTTCCACATTGTTTGCTGAATCTTACTTTATTTAAACTTTGTGTCATATATTTATTTTATTTGGCATCAAGGTGGATGCCGTGCCTCCAAGCTTTCTTACTCGTTTTGCTAATAAACGTTCTACGTTTATTATTTATTTGGTTATATATTATACATGTTTACTTAGCCTATTTCCAGTTTTGTATAGGCCTACCTATTTAAACTTTATGTAAGTTATTTGTTATTTTATATTAGGCATAGCCTGCCCTATAACATGGTGTATTTTTATTTGTTTTGTTAATAAAAGTTCTATGTTTTATATATACGCTAAAGTGAGTTTGACGTTGTATTTTGTTGTTGCATTCAAGCAATTGAGGCCGAACTGCCGCTAATTCGAAAGTAAAAGTAAAATGCGCACGCCACTTTTAAGCTATTTAAAAGCGAAGGAAAGCGAGGAAAAGAGGGAAAATTCAAAAGAACTAAAAACAAACAATTGCTTTACGCCGAATTGCCGCTATTTGAA
>NW_015505764.1:912031-921532 GCF_001515645.1 Sinocyclocheilus grahami | reverse complement strand
ATTTCTCCAGTGAGGAGAGTGAGTCGAGCTGACTGACAAGCAGAGTGGGGTGAGACCGACAAGACGATCGCGGATGATTTAGTTTCGAAACGAAATGCAAAAGCGCCTGTTCAGTATTTTGGATTTTGAAAAGCCTGGTGACATTTGCCGTTTATTTAAGGTGATTTTGGAAGTTTTTTTTTAAACATTCGTTTCTTATTTAATTGGTTCCACATTGTTTGCTAATTTTTACTTTATTTAAACTTGGTGTCATTTATTATTATTTTTTTACATCAAGGTGTATGCCGTGCCTCCAAGCTTTCTTACTCGTTTTGCTAATAAACGTTCTACGTTTATTATTTATTTGGTTATATATTATACATGTTTACTTAGCCTATTTCCAGTTTTGTATAGGCCTACCTATTTAAACTTTATGTAAGTTATTTGTTATTTTATATTAGGCATAGCCTGCCCTATAACATGGTGTATTTTTATTTGTTTTGTTAATAAAAGTTCTATGTTTTATATATAGGCTAAAGTGAGTTTGACGTTGTATTTTGTTGTTGCATTCAAGCAATTGACGCCGAACTGCCGCTAATTCAAAAGTGAAAGTAAAATGTGCACGGTACTTTTAAGCTATTTAAAAGAGAAGGAAAGCGAGGAAAAGGGGAAATTCAAACAAACTAAAAACGAACAATTGCTTTATGCAAAAGGCCTCCTGTAGTGAATCCATGTGTTTTTGTAAGAAAAATATCCATATTTCAAACGTAATAAACACTTTTCTCTCACCTCCGGTATCTGTTGTACGGCCGTTCCGGCGGATGATGCAGCACGTATGCGCAGCGCGCGCGCCTCTGAGATATGCTAGTCTCGCTAGTTTGTTTATAGGAACAAAGGAAGCAAAGTTTCCTTACTTTAGCAAAGGAAAACCAGTCTCCTCATGGTTTATATCGAAATCCTCAGACATTTGCATAATTTTACTAAAATATTTTAATATTTAAAACATGCCAGACAGTAGCTGTTTCCATCCAGAGATGCGACTTTAACTTGCGCAAAACTGGAATATCTCGTAAAACATTTGCGAATAAGCACCGTTTCCATCCAATGAGTCAAAGAGAACATAATCGTCACTTCCTGATAAACTGGCACTAAATATCTCTAATGGCGCTTTTCCACTGCGTGGTACACTTGGAACCCCAACCGAGGTGGTACTAAAAAAAAGTACCAGGTACTGTACCCAGTGGAAAACCCCCAAAAAGTGAACCGTACCGTGCTGTACCATGCAGTGGAAAAGCGCCATAAGAAAACTAGGAGAAGCCACTGAATATAATAATTTTCATATGTAATAAATTACTTGCGCTTCAGAGAGAAGAGACATAACACAGTAATTGCGGTCTTTGCTTTTAGAGGTGGATGCCTGCTGTTTGGGAACGCAGTCATGTAAGACAGTAATTATACAGAAATACTTTGATGACAGACTTTCCTCAGGCATTTCAGAATGACCAAAACAACATAATAGATGCTGTGAACGAGATCGGTCTGCTGGTTAGTCAATTTATCCCGTCTCATAGTGCAAAGTCACATGACTTTTTCAATGCGCATGGTGGAATTTATTTGGGAAATGTGTTTCCATCGTAGTTTATGCACATTTTTTCTTATCGGATAAAAAGTTTATCCTACTCAGTTAGGGCTGTGCAAAAAATCAAATGCAATTTTATAGGTTTTGCAAAATAGTTTTTGTGTAGCTTGTCAGTGAACTACGGCTCTGTGTAGTAAATGCCGCTCCACTTTAAAATGCCTGAATTGAATCATTAAGATCATTGAATTGAATCATTATTAGAGCAAATATTTACACCTCTTCTCGCAAGGTCAAATGGCACAGTAGTGTTTTGTGTACATGCGTATATCTGTTTGTACAGCAGAACTACTCATGATCTGACAGCAGAGAGAGATGGCGGGAGGAAGTGACAACAATAGTGTGTGTGTGTGTGACCCATTTTATCCAGCGCACCCACAGGCAGACTTCTTAGCGTGTGCTTTGCTGGACGCAGCTCGGGCTGTGCGTTTCTAGTGTGGTTAATACCAGAACACCTCAAACACTATATGATACTTACTCAAACACAGACCACCTTTGAATATCTACATCCATCCTGGTTTCTTTATTTAGTAGCCATGTGGTTTCACCCTTCTCACACACACACACACTGAGCCTTTCTTCATGACCAAAGCCAGCGCTGTTACTATAGAGACGCTGCCCACATGATGGTACGGACTTTGACAGCACAACTTCGCAATAATAAGCCTCTCTCGCTCTTGTCCATATCAGCACAATTCAGCCACGTTCAAACGACAGCTGACAATTGCTAGCAGTGTTGCTATGGTGACCCACAACCATCCCCTTAGTGTAAATGTACTGGTACTATGCTATACTGGTATTGGTACTGCATTTGTATTTGAATAGCATGAGGTAATGCCTATTTTTGGATCATTAAAATAAATAAAGGGTTGCTAATTTAGTTTCTGTTACATTTTGTAACCAGTCTCATTTATAATAATGTTCTAATAGTCAAGTAAGATTGCTGTGGATATACTGAAATTCCTATTTCTCAGAAAATTAGTTTATCTAGTAGGATATTTTTTGTTCCTTATTTTTATTTTTTTATTAGTCTATTTTATAGTAGCTTAGATGGATGACTAAAGATTTATTTCTGTTTTACGTTTAAGTGTTTTATTCTATTTATATTATCAGCCAAGCCAAACAATAGACTGATATTTTTATTTTAAAATTGATTTTTAATATTGACAGAGGCTAATAACCATTTCTGCTTTGTTGATAATTGGATGTTAGTTTCCTGTACAAAACTTTCAAATCATATTTTAGAAGTCTAGATGTAAAGTGCATGCTTTCTATTTTTTACTTTTTTTTGTGTGTGTGTAAATTTTAAGTAAGTAATACATAAAATAAGTGCCTGTTTATCTAGCTAGATTCTGATCATTTTTTCTTTATTTTTGGCTGTTTGGGGAGTAAGACCTGAATGTGCTCCAAACGACTATAAACACACATGTAATGGTACATGTTGCATTATCAGCAAGCATTATTCAAAGAAGTGCTATGGCACAAGTTAGGATAAACAAATGCCTTCTGTGGTTAGTTTTCTCTTTCAGGAGAACTAATGTCATGGCAGAGCACATGTTTGTAGATCTTCTTGCTAAGCAAGTTAAAATGATATACTGAGGTTTGTTGCTACCAGAGTAACTCAATAACACATTTATTATATACAGCGGACCAGCATGCTTGCAGTGCCTTAGCTAAGCATTCATGTTTGTGTACTTAAGTCTTTGTTAACTGGCTGAACTTAGCGCAACTCTCACACGGGCTGAAAAATGCTTCCTACAAAAACACAGTTCATTCCTACATCACTCGTTGCCATGGTTGCAGAATACTCTCCATACCAGAGAATTCCTGCCTGAAGGTCTCATGGATTCTTTTGCGTTTGTTTACTGCAGTCTGCAGTTCAGCTCTACATGAGACTGACCTCGTAAAGCACACGGGCCTTTCACATCATTACTGGAGTTTATTTCAATTCATTTACATGTTAATTAAAGACATACTCTTAAAATCTTTCGTGCACGACTTTTATTTCTCTTGCTGGCCAGACAAAACATATAAATGTCAGGATAGTTCAATTATTGTGGTGCTAAACGGCAAAAGGTAAAACCTCGGCTTGAGGTGAAAAACTAAGTATGAATAAAACTAGTGTCCACTAGTTGCACATTTGCTAATTCCAGCTGATGCAATGTGTCTTCCTCTCATATAAGCCATCCTTACTGTTTTTGCTGTTGTCATGCTGGCTCATTCATGCATTTTCATAATCCACAGTGTTTGGTTTATGGCAGCTCCTTGTGTGTATAAGATTATAATGCAGACTCATGGCTGACATTAAATGGCCTTTATTCTCCTTTTCTGTGTCAAGTGTCAGGACCCCAGTGGGTTCGGAAATGCGCCATGTTTGTGAGAACGATGAGCCTGGCAGACATGTCCGGTAAGTGCCGCTCCGCAGCCAAAAGCACTTCACGCACAGGATGGGATCAACTCTGACTCCATTTATAAAGTTGTGAACTGAGCGAGAGGAACAGTAAACTGATAAAACACTGCATTAAGGTGATTCAGATGCATTTGACGGATCAGTGTTTGAACCCATCCTCTTAACTGTGCTTGTCGCTTGCGCCTTAATGGGTCTCATTCACTCACAGTTGTGATGTTTTTTTTTTACCCTCATTGTACTGTTAAGAAATCCAGATTATTCTAAATGAGGGAGGGTGTGTCTACAGCAAGTAATTAGTATAAAACATGCCCATGCCCTCTGCATATGCTTTTTTTTTAACATATCCAATTTCAAAAATAGTTAAAATGCAAAAAATATATATATATATTTTTTTTTTATGTGTATAGTCTTATAGACAACATTATTGGCTGTATTTTAATGCAGAACCTGCATCAAATTTGGACTTTTCTGATGAGTATAACTTTTCTTACTTTGAATTTAGACTTAGTAAGTGTCATTTAGTTACTCGGTTTATAATATAACTAAGTGACACTACAGTAAGTCAAATTTTATTCAGTAATATATTATATTATGCTACATTATATTATGTTATGTTGTATTGTTTTATTATAAGAAATTGAGTAACAGTAAGTTTATTTAATGTTGTTCTGTTTTATTGTTAATTTCAAATAAATTTAAGTAATTTGTGCGCGTGCACTGCTTCCGGTACGTGAGGTGTGTACGTGCTCTGGCATAGTTTACGTTAATGGGTGTCGCGGGAGGAGCAAACAACAGACACAGTGGGTGTGGCGTCAGGCCTCGGAGAGGCTTTTATTAACAGAAAATAAACAAAGTGTCCAGAAAAATGGGAATCAAGTGTCCAAAATAAACAGGGGATCTGGTGTCCTCATCGTGCTGCGGAGTTCGTGAAGGGAAGGGCAGTGGTCAGGAAGGAAGGGTCCAGGTAAGGGGTTGAGTCCGGCGGCCGCACGCGCTCCCCTCTCCGGTCCGGGGCGTGGGAGAGGCGCGCTCGGCATTTAAACAGCGGCGGTGATGAGGCTCTGTTCGGTTCAGGTGTGCCCTCTCACACGCACCCACTCCTGTCGGGAGCCTGGTGAAGGGCGGTGATTAAGGGACAGGGTGATGCTGATAATTAGGGGGAGGCAGCCGACTCGTCACAGTGTGTTGATATCCAGTCGAAGAGCAATCAACCATAACTTCAGGCGAGCAGGCTCAGAAGTTGGGAATACGTGGAAAGTCATAACTCCTGAATGAGTTGGCGCGAGAGAACGTAATCTTTTAGTTTTAAGTCGGTTTGAACAATCCAGATAAGCGCAAGTAAGTACCATTTGATTAGCCATCGTACCTACAATAAATGTGCAAGCAATGAGTGATGTATACGCGCGAGAGATTTGATCAGATCGTGTCTTAGGACATCAATGTGTCGTCACGAGCCGCAGGGTTTAATTTGGATTTGTCTGTGCATGTTTTTTTTACTCTCATAGATTTTGTTACCATTGCCATCCATTATAAGACTGATAGACTGCAACGGTTGGACTTAAAAATCATCAAATGTGTTCTACTGAAGAAACAAAGTCACCTACATCTTGGATGCCCTGGGGGTAAGCAGATAAACATCAAATTTTCATTTTTGGGTGAACTATCCCTTTAAACGAAGGCTGCAAGATTTGAGGAGGAAATTTATTTTTCTGATTAAAAATTGCCATTTAAAAAAGTGCTTGTTTGTATAGGGCTGTACAATATGGCCGAAATTTTGTGATTATACACCGATATTGCTATAAAACAACAATAGCAATAATGATGATTGTTATTATTATTACTACTGAATAAAACTAAATAATTGCAATGGTAATGTATACTCTAAATAAAAAACTTTTATTTTGAATCACAGCCTTATTGATGAGCACACTAAGCCACTAAGGCATATTGCAATTTTGTTTATATTTTGATTGATTGAGCAGCCCTAGTTTAAACTGGGACATATTTATGTTTCTTTACTGAACTGTCAGGACACACCTAAATAAGAGCGCCTGAACATCCCTAACATGTCCAAAATGTCCGAGTGGAGAGAACGACACAAATGCTCTGTCATACGAGCAGCCCTTCTCTTCCTGCGAACAGCTGAGGAGTTACTGAGGCCTGGCGTTAACCCAGCATTCAGATCGCCACATCAAATATTCAACAGGTGCCTCTGAACGTGAGCTGAGACGGTAAGAAAGGCGAGATAGACGAATATGTGAAGAGAGAGTGCGTTTATGCTTATGGGAATCTCCAAGGAAAGCCCACCCATCCGCACGTATCTGTGGAGGGTCCGACCGCAGGAGAATGAACTCTGATGCATCTGAATCGGTGAAGCGATGGCGTAGGGAGGTGATGACAGCTTAATGACCTTGTTGACCTTCATAGTTCTACCTCACAGTATCAACAACAGAAGAAATGTTCAAGAGGAAGAGAATACTCAAGGTATGAAGCAATCTGAGAACAAGGAAGATTCAGAATTTGAATGTGGAAATATTTAGTTGGCTCAGGGTTTAATTAGTTAGCTGGGTAATGGTTTATGAATTTGTGCGCTTTTATGTTTTTAACATGTAAGATTTGAATCAGCTGTCAAGGGCAGGTTTCTGTATGTTGTATTCAACAGCGTGTGTCAGAGAAACATAAACCAGTCATGGAGAACATGTATGAGGTTACCACAAGAGAAACGGCATGGATTGGCGGTTTTCCAGGCTTTACTGACTAGTTAAGAAGGTTTGATGTGGTAGAAAAGTAGACTATAGTGCAAGTTTTATCGTTCAGCAGAGAATAGGTGCACTAAATGGAGTTGAACGTCACGTGGTTGATTAGCATGTTTCCATCCTAGGTTTATCTCAGGTGAACCTGTATGCCAGCCGCCAGGTGTGGTGTTTGCTGTAAGTCCTACAGCGGGTCCGCTAGGTGCGTGTTTGCATAACATCACTGCAGCCTTGGTTAAAACCAGCTGTGTTTACCATCTCTACATGCAGTATTACCCACGGCGTTGTATGTGGAACACTTGAAGGTTGAAATGTAGTCTTTATTGTGGGTTGAATAATAGCTTGCTGCCTCTTTGGAGATCCAGGCATGTTTTGTTCGGCACTGTTACAGGGGGCTTTTACAGCTGGACGGGCGAGTCTCGTGGTTTCAACACACAATGTGCAATGAAACTTGGACCGTATTAGTTTAATGATCCAGCTGCCTTTTGCATTCAACGGATATTTAGCTATGTTGAGTAGAAGTAATATTTTGATGTTCTTTAAATTTGCTTCATTTGCAACTAAGGGTTTTTAAGCATATTATACTGTATTATGCTATAAAAACTATTGTTCAAAAGTCTGGGGTCAGTAAGATTTTTAAAAATATTTATAAAAGAAGTGTCATCCTCACCAAGGCTACATTAATTTGATCAAAAATACTGTAAAAACAATAAATATTATTACAACTTAAAATAACTATATTCTATTTATGTTCTGTTCTATAAATATTCTATTCATATGTTTAAAAATGTAATTTATTCCCATGATGCAAAGCTAAATGTTCAGCAGTCCAGTCTTCAGTGTCACATGATCCTTCAGAAATCATTCTAATATTCTATTTGCCGCTCAAGAAACATTTCTTATGATCAATGTTGAAAAGAGTTGTGCTGCTTAATATTTTTGTGGAAACTGAATTTTTTTTCCCAGAATCTTTAATGAATGCAAAGTTATAAAGAGCAGATATTATTAAAATAGAAATATTTTGTAATGTTATAAATGTCTGTCTTTTTCAATTTAACATGTCCAAGCTGAAAAAAAAGTTTTTTTTTTTTTTTTTTTTTTTTTTTTTTAATCTTACAGACCCCAAACATTTTAACAGTAGTGTACTTCTATATTTCTTTGCATGTCAGACCAGACCTTTCAAAGTTACTTAAAATGGCATTCTCAACATATTTAGCTTCTGTGATGGGGTGTATTTCTGAGTGAAACGCAATATTCAGAAGGGAATACTTAGGCTAGCGTGACTATTACTGTTGCTTATCCTCATGGTTAGGGATTTGACAAATCCTGAGCCATATCTAGAGACCAAAATATCTTAGTCTTCGGCCAAAAAGCAACCATCCGGAACAGCCTAACAACAGCATAGCAACTTTTTTTTTTTTTTTTTACTGCAAGCATTATTCATATTTTCCTTCTGTATATATGTTCTAAATTACGTTGGCTATTATCATATTTCCCTATCCTTGATGCCAGCAGAAAGTAATTTCAGTTGGAGAAATGCATTTATATTTTCATGAAAGATTGCTGAATCATATTCAGTAAGACCAGGGACATGTATTAAGAATGTAAATGGGGTCTTTTTATTTATATTAATGCAATGGAACAAAAATAGTTTTGACAGGGAATTTTGTCAGTTTTAACAGTTTAGCTGATTTCGCTGCAGGAATGTTGACTACCTCAATAACCCTTGTGTCAGTCAGGGACAGAGAGGGAACGTTGCTTAATAATAACTGACACTCCAGTTGATATCTCCAGACAGGGCTATGCACGGTGGTGTTAGTGTGCAATACATTTCCACTGATTTATAGGCGAGACATTGGCAGGCAGCTCTTCTCACTGTCACTGATTTGGCCGACATCTCTCCTCTGAGATCTCAGCTGATCCTCAAGACGTGTGCTGTGAAGGCCGAGATATCAATGGATTGAGGAATGTGTGCTCAATCCAAAGCCGAATGGAGAGGTGGGGTTCTGGGAGCAGGCTGAGTCGGAAGGAACATTTTATTTTTAAATGTATCAGAAGCAGGGCTATTATATTTTTGGAAAATGTTTCTTTTTTACATTACTTTAAATTTCAGTTTTATTTAGATGAATTCTTCCTAAATACTTTTTGTAATTGTAAAATGGCCAATTTTAGTTTTTTTAAGTCACTTTTTTTGTTGCGTTCAAGTGCTAATATTATTTTTATTTTATTTATTATTTCTAGTTTCTCTACTTTAAATATATATATTGTATATACTCTGTGTGTGTGTGTGTGTGTGTGTGTATGTATGTATGTGTGTGTGTGTGTGTGTATATATATATATATATATATATATATATATATATATATATATATATATATATATATATATATATATATATATATATATATATATATATATATATATATATATATATATATATATATATATATATATATATATATATATATATATATATATATATATACACACACACATACTGTATATGTATATATAGCTTTAATTATTAGTTTTAATTATACTTAATTTTTCTCATTGGAAAATATTATTATTCGTTTTTACCTGTTTTTATTTTGTTTGTATAATTGGGAAATGGCAAATTTTAGTTTTGTATTATTGTTTCTCAGTATTTTTTTTTTTTTTTTTTTTTTTTTTTTTTTTTTTTTTTAATTTTTTTTTTTTTTTTAATGATTAGTATTTATTT
>NW_015505764.1:903856-911629 GCF_001515645.1 Sinocyclocheilus grahami | reverse complement strand
TTTTTTTTTTTTTTTTTTTTTTTTCTTTTTTTTTTTTTTTTTTTTTTTAGTATTTATTTATTTATTTAAATTTTTTTGTGTTTTCAATGACTAGTATTAGTTTTAGTTTCACTCTTAATTTCACTAGTTTTTTTTTTTTATCTTGGATTGTATTTTTTTAAATTTTCAATTTCAGTTTAGACTGTTTTATTTATTCATAGATAGTTATTTTGTTCATGTTAATAGTAAAAAGCCAGTTTCCGTTTTTATTTTGGATTGTATTTCAAAGTTTTAGTTTCAGTTAGTTTTTCCTGTTCATTAATAGTTTTATTTAGTTTGCATTTTTGGAAAACGACTAGTTTCGGTTCGGTTTTTTTTGCAATTCAGTAATAAAAATAAAATAATAAAATACTTTGCATTTTTTCATATTTTAGTGCATGTTTATAGCTTTAGATTTGCTTAATTTGTACTTATTCTTTACAGTGCTAGTTTTCTTATTTCTAGTTTTTATAATAGTTTTGATTATCAATAATAACTGTGATCAGGAGCTGTGGGGAGAGGTTGACAGAAGTGATTGTATCTTTTGTGGTCGGTGTGTCAGTGCTTTCAGCCTTGCTTCCTTGTCTCCTCTAAGAGTTGCAGCATGCAAATCAAACTCAATATTTGTTTACACGGCACCTGTGCTTGTACTTTGCAGTCTGCTTAGTTATAGAATTAAGCACACATACTGAGGGGTTTATTGTTATCATTGAGATTATATAGGATTACATTAAGTGCACACACTAGGGGTGGAACGTTTCGCGGGAAAAAATCGAACTGTACGGTTCTCCACACACGGTTTGGCACGCGCTAGGACCGCGGTTCAACTTAAATCTGACAACGCATCTGTAATATGGTTTCTTATAAATAACACGTAAAAAAAACAGGGTTTGGCTAATGTAAGTTTCTGTTGACGGATGCGCATTCTGGCTTCCCAGTACATTACAACAACAGCGATGGAAACCCCCCCCCCCCAAAAATGTGGACAAACCATTCATTCTTGTTCAATGCGAATGCCGTATGCTGGAATATGTGCTGATAGCGCGCGCATACAGGTGAGACCTGAACAGCACACGTTGATATCTGTGTTTAAACTAAACGCATTTAAGCTTTGCCAGTTAGAAGATCTGTGCGTGCGCTCATCCGCGCAAATATTAAGCTCTCTCTGAAGTATTGTGTTTGAATGGACAAATTCACACAATAATTATGTCAAAATTCCTGTTTTGGTAAGTATCCTATAGCAGACATAGCCGGCTGAACGTACTGGATCAGTGCATTCTCTTAAAGTGACAGCATGCTGTTTTACATTTGGTTACTTTATTCAATTCTGTATCTAAAAACTAATCTTAGACCTACCTAAAAAAAAAACTGAAAATCCCTGTTGATTTTATTTGTATCTTTACTCTATTGTATTTATTTGTGCTGTTGCTTGTAGTTAGATAGATTATTCTTATTTTCTTTGTTTTTATTTGACAGTATAGTTTTTCCCTAAACAAAGCACATACCGAACCGTACCGAAACCGTGACTCTAAAACCGTGATACAAACCGAACCGTGAAAAAGTTGAACCGTTCCACCCCTAGCACACACATCTGCTTGCTTAACAGTACAGTATAAGTTTAATACTTGTTAAATATGCTTATGCACTACTGACCATTTCTAAAGGTTTCTTGACCAGGGGAGAGCAGCTCGCAATAAAGGTAAGTATGACAGAACTGTCCGACACCTCCTTTCTCCGGTACTGCCATATGCACAATGCTTAAATCAATCTGATCATCACCTCTAAAATGATTGGCTTATCAGTACGCAGGCCTTTCCTAATTTGCCATCCCTTTGTGGAAGAAAACAAGGATTGCATTGCGTAAAGCAGCAAGCAGATGCACTCTTGTCATCCCTCATTCCAGTGTTTAAACTCATCCGTGACTGTTTGATGCTGTGCAAACCTAAAGGAGGACTGCAGAGATCTGTGCTTCCCCCGAGGGGTTCGAGGAAGTGTTGTCTCGCAACCAAATGCTCCCGTGCCAGTGTTTCCATCGAAACTGCCTGTCAGGTGGATGAAACTCAAACAGTCATCATGACAGGTCCGCTGTTATCAGAACTAATCTGCATGACTGAGCCATAATTCACGGGCTTTTATTCATCAAGGACAAGCATAAAAAGATGTAATAAGTGAGGAAACATCCGGTGTGTACGCAGCTCTTGCTCTAAGGCCCAGAGCGCTGTTTTGTGATGCTGGAACTCTAACGCTGAGTGTCTGCACTGAACGTCACATCATGTTTAACAACATCAGCTGTTAGCTTGAGGCAAAGACCGTAAAATCAATGCAGTTTTCAAAAGCCTTTTTGCTGTTCAACAGAAAATCAGTTGGCATTATATTTGATTTTGCATGAGATATTTTATAATAGTGAAATCATTTTTGATAAAATGGTTATTGCTAAAGTATTATTTATAAATGGTATATATAATAAATAAATATAATTTGTTTAAGTTTCTGTAGGTAAAATAATACTACCAATTATATCTCTATAAATCTCAATAAACTTAATACCATTTTCTCTATATATTTTACGCATTTCTGAATACATACATTTTGATTTTATTTGTATTCATTTATATTAGACATTTATAAATATAAAAATGCTATTTCTGAAGGCCTAAAGTATTTATACAGCATTAATAATGACATTTTATTGGAGTATATGTGTGAGAGTGTATTCCCATAAAATTTCTTCTAAAAACTCCAGTACTATAATACCAATGTGTCACCTCACAGTGATTGGCCTCTCTCTATATCTTTTTTTTTTCTCCATCAGTCAATACAAAAAATGCGTGGAAAACCCCCCCCCCCAAAAATGTGGACAAACCATTCATTCTTGTTCAATGCGAATGCCGTATGCTGGAATATGTGCTGATAGCGCGCGCATACAGGTGAGACCTGAACAGCACACGTTGATATCTGTGTTTAAACTAAACGCATTTAAGCTTTGCCAGTTAGAAGATCTGTGCGTGCGCTCATCCGCGCAAATATTAAGCTCTCTCTGAAGTATTGTGTTTGAATGGACAAATTCACACAATAATTATGTCAAAATTCCTGTTTTGGTAAGTATCCTATAGCAGACATAGCCGGCTGAACGTACTGGATCAGTGCATTCTCTTAAAGTGACAGCATGCTGTTTTACATTTGGTTACTTTATTCAATTCTGTATCTAAAAACTAATCTTAGACCTACCTAAAAAAAAAACTGAAAATCCCTGTTGATTTTATTTGTATCTTTACTCTATTGTATTTATTTGTGCTGTTGCTTGTAGTTAGATAGATTATTCTTATTTTCTTTGTTTTTATTTGACAGTATAGTTTTTCCCTAAACAAAGCACATACCGAACCGTACCGAAACCGTGACTCTAAAACCGTGATACAAACCGAACCGTGAAAAAGTTGAACCGTTCCACCCCTAGCACACACATCTGCTTGCTTAACAGTACAGTATAAGTTTAATACTTGTTAAATATGCTTATGCACTACTGACCATTTCTAAAGGTTTCTTGACCAGGGGAGAGCAGCTCGCAATAAAGGTAAGTATGACAGAACTGTCCGACACCTCCTTTCTCCGGTACTGCCATATGCACAATGCTTAAATCAATCTGATCATCACCTCTAAAATGATTGGCTTATCAGTACGCAGGCCTTTCCTAATTTGCCATCCCTTTGTGGAAGAAAACAAGGATTGCATTGCGTAAAGCAGCAAGCAGATGCACTCTTGTCATCCCTCATTCCAGTGTTTAAACTCATCCGTGACTGTTTGATGCTGTGCAAACCTAAAGGAGGACTGCAGAGATCTGTGCTTCCCCCGAGGGGTTCGAGGAAGTGTTGTCTCGCAACCAAATGCTCCCGTGCCAGTGTTTCCATCGAAACTGCCTGTCAGGTGGATGAAACCCAAACAGTCATCATGACAGGTCCGCTGTTATCAGAACTAATCTGCATGACTGAGCCATAATTCACGGGCTTTTATTCATCAAGGACAAGCATAAAAAGATGTAATAAGTGAGGAAACATCCGGTGTGTACGCAGCTCTTGCTCTAAGGCCCAGAGCGCTGTTTTGTGATGCTGGAACTCTAACGCTGAGTGTCTGCACTGAACGTCACATCATGTTTAACAACATCAGCTGTTAGCTTGAGGCAAAGACCGTAAAATCAATGCAGTTTTCAAAAGCCTTTTTGCTGTTCAACAGAAAATCAGTTGGCATTATATTTGATTTTGCATGAGATATTTTATAATAGTGAAATCATTTTTGATAAAATGGTTATTGCTAAAGTATTATTTATAAATGGTATATATAATAAATAAATATAATTTGTTTAAGTTTCTGTAGGTAAAATAATACTACCAATTATATCTCTATAAATCTCAATAAACTTAATACCATTTTCTCTATATATTTTACGCATTTCTGAATACATACATTTTGATTTTATTTGTATTCATTTATATTAGACATTTATAAATATAAAAATGCTATTTCTGAAGGCCTAAAGTATTTATACAGCATTAATAATGACATTTTATTGGAGTATATGTGTGAGAGTGTATTCCCATAAAATTTCTTCTAAAAACTCCAGTACTATAATACCAATGTGTCACCTCACAGTGATTGGCCTCTCTCTATATCTTTTTTTTTTTTTTTTGCCTTTTATTTACACAATGTACATATTCTCTTGATGCTCTTATCGCTTGCTGTGCACCGCCATCAATCACAAATCTTATTCTCATTTGCCATAGAGGTTTGAAAATGGCCGCTTAAATCACACGCCAATGGTCAAAGTGTGAAGTTGAACCCATGCTGCTCTACACTGATCATCCATTTTGAAAAAATTGTTTAATGTAAATGCTTGGCTTTTATTCTAAATGAGACCAGAGGTCAGCAGACAACAGTCCCGGTCTCTTCATAAGCTTCTTGCTGCTCCCTTAGTGCTTTTCTTAGTGTGATTTGAACATTAAAATCAAAGTGACTCTTTGAATCTTCAGAGAATCTTTTCTGTAAAATCACTGCTGATTTAGGATTTATAATCTATTTTCTCCAAAGTATGTTGAGTATCTTTGAATTCAGATGATGTCGAAACATGGATGACTTTGATCTTTGTGTTGTTGCGTGGACCCATCAAAGCATACAAATAGTTTCTTCTACTCCTACCTCATTATACAGGCTCGAAGCACTGATAATCTGGAAAGTTCTGGGGAGCCTGGGACCCGATCGGTGGGAACCTCAGCCAACTCGAAGGGGAAGATGAGCAAAAGGTGAGAAAGTGAATGTCCATCAGTAGTTTTTAAGCTAGATCTTTTGGTGCAGACGTATATTCATTTGATGTATTAAATATGTGCCTGTGAAATCCTTTTTTTTTTTTTTTTTTTTTTTTTTTAATATAAGAATTATATTTATTTAATATAATTATTTTTTCCATTTTAATATTTTGAAATCTGTTTTAATGAATTAATCACATTTCAATAACAATTAACAATAACTGCCCTACGAAAGTCTTTTATTTTGTGTTTTATGATTTCATGCAAATGTAATATTAAAATGGTGGTAATTAATTCATAAAACTTTAACAATTTAATTCATCTTTAGAATTTGTCAAACAAAGTGATGCACAGATGTTTACTACGAGAAATGAAAATTGTGTAATATTCCTTTAAAAAAAAGTTTTAGTGAGCTAGAGCATCTCTGGAGATGAAGTTTCATGTCCTCATATATGAGATGTCAGACACTGAAAACACCATGAGCGTCACGTGTGTATGAGAATGTGTAGTAGACATGTAGACTTCATATTTCAATAGTAGTCTTTTTGCAGTTTGATTAAGTGTATATCCTTTGGATTTATTGATCTAAATTGTCAAATTCCTTGACATTCCACATTATACAGTAAATTTAATTTTTATGACTGTCCTTGTTTTCCGCATCAGGGAAATCATAGGGCTCTATTTTAAAGCAGCTTTCTTAACTAAGGTTCCCACCTTGCAACCACACCCTTGAATTGTAACCCAGACCCTCAAACTCAGGTTAAGAGCGAGCAATTGTAACAAAGAGTAAAATAGCCTTAAAGGTTTTAGACCCAAAAAAGACAGACTTTATTTTGGTTTAATAGTTGATAAAGTGAAGGGCCTCTTCAGGTTTGTCGAGCTCTGAACACACTGTAAAACAGGAAGAACGGAGTTTCACTTCCCTCTGAAATAACTGATAATGGGATGCAAAGTTTCCCTGTGGTGTCTATGAGTAGCTTACTGAAAGCTGCCCTAGAGGGCTTCTACATTCTGTCTAACTTGAAAATACAAACTAGAGCTGAAGAAAATGTGCATAGTACTGTCCCGTGTGTGGGTGTTTGCCAGAGCATTGAGAAGGCTGTAGGATGTTTCTGTGAGATTTGTTGTTTTCCAGATGAAAATCCTAAGGCTGAGCAATAATGCCTCTTGCCATGACTAATTTGATTAAACAGAAAATTAATTTTCTCTACGTGTAGCCTAACTTATAACACACACAGCTCTCTGTGATAAAAGTGTATGGTGTGTTAACTCGTTTGGTCCTTTGCTTGTGGTTCCAGGCTTTCTGTTGTGAAAGGTCACTTCCCCAAGCTTGTTGACTGTGCCCACTTTCACTATGAAAATGTGGACTTCGGTTCTATCGAGGTAAGATCTTGTTGAACAGAAGTTTCTTGACTTTCCAATAAAATGTTAGGTGCAACATCATATTGAAGGATTTTTGGTCACATTTATGGCCAAAATATGTCATTTGCTGCTGTTATGCTCTGTTTCATAATAAATAAATATAAAATAATTATTATAAATAATTTTTTATATTAAATTTATTTATTTAGTAAGAAAGAAGCATCAGCTTCTTCTTATTTTTATTATCATTTTGCCCAAAAGAAGGTATTTTATATCAGAAGCACAATTATGATACCTTTAAAATACTATTCAATGCATCCATAATTTGCCATATTTAGGAGTGAAAAAGATTATTTACCAGGAATGACGTAAAACGTAATTTGAAGCTATGGTATTATTGAATAATTGTATTTTGTTCGGCACAAATGACCTTTAGAAATGTGGTTTCATCTTTTACATTTTGATGAAAGATAACATGCAATAATGAATTGTGCATGATAAAAGACCAAGAACATCTATTACATAAAATGTCTTTTTGTGTGTGTTTTAGTAATATACATGTTAATTTGTCAAGATGCATCACGGTTAGAGTCTGGGTGATTATCAGAGTACAGTCGAATCATCTCCAGGGCTGAGACAGACCCTTGCTTTGTGACCTTCAATAACACACACACACACACACACACACACATTCAGATTCTGTGTGTGTGTGCTCTGATAGGGAAGAGGAAACATTTACTTTATTCAAAGATACACAGCAGTATGTCAGAGCTCTTCTCATATAAACCGCCGGCCACAAACTGCTTTGTCTAAAATCTGTGATCCATTCAAGAAGGTTTACGGCCATAAGGATTCTCCATTCATTCTCAAAATGTAATTCACTTTCCCTATTGCATTGTTTTGTGTGTTTGTGCTGCATTTTGTGCTTATAATGACAGAGTGCCATACACACACACACACACACACACACTTGATAGCAGCTGGAGCGCACTGACCGCACAACATAACTGGAGTGGGAGTTTGTCTCATTAGTGTCTAAACCCCTTGAAGACAAAAATACTACTGTGTAAATTTATATATATATATATATATATATATA
>NW_015505764.1:841399-903682 GCF_001515645.1 Sinocyclocheilus grahami | reverse complement strand
ATATATATATATATATATACTGCCCCCAGACTCAGGTAGTTTTGTATAAAACAGTAAGTAGCTTTGAATAAAAGTGAGTGACAACTTACATCTCACTGATTACAGTCGTTTTCAAAGCAATGAGGAAGTTTGCATGCTACATGGATATGAAACAGCATTTTGGTAAATGAATTATTATGAAGGGATATTCCCAGCTTCTCATAAAACGGTCATGTGTTTGAGAGTAGCTGTATCTCATCAAATGTGAGTAACAGGCAATTTTCTAGTAATTCATATGTCCAGACTGAAAGCGATGTTACAGTTGATACAATTCAGGACATGTTTTGGTGTTTTAAGTTGTTGCTTTCAACTCATTTCAAAATGTCAGAAACATGAAACATGGAAAGTGCAACTGAATGCCTCTTGATATTGGACTTCCACCCTGTAAGCTCAAACATAAATGCACAATTATGATGGGATGCAGGTGCATGATAAAAGTAACACCCATTGAGATACATATCTAATGATAAACTTGACCTAAGAAAGGAACAGTGAACACAACACAGTGAACACAAAACCAGCCTAATTTATACAAGGCTAATCAACTAGTTGTTCTTACAACGTAATAAGTGGTTATAGTGAAAATATGCAGTCTTAAATGATGATGCAAGACCGTGAACGTTCCCATTAAACTTTTGTTTATGTGTTCTTGAACTTCTTCGCACCTTCATGAATTAATGTCTGCACTTTACACCTTCAGCTTCAGTTTGCCAATGAGCAGAGCGATGCCAGCTGGACCTCAGGCAGTGCCAAATATCTGGTTTTCCTCGTGCAGGTGTCCTGCCAGGTGAGTGGGCGCACATGCCCCAGTCAGCGCTAATAATAAACACCCCCTCCTGCCACAAATAAAAACACGTCTGACCGTATCAAACGTGAAAGAATTCAGTGCACTACACATTGTTTTGCATCTTGCATCTTCCTCTCTTCTGTTGGCATCTAATTTGTTGACTTTCCCCAACTCTCTCTCTGTCTCGCTGAAATCTAGGGTAAGACGTGGATGGTGCGGCGTTCGTACGAAGAGTTCCGGACGCTGGATGCTCACCTGCATCAGTGTATTTACGACCGCCGTTACTCACAGCTCTTAGCCCTTCCTGCCCTATGCGAGATTGGAGAGCGGGTGGAGGTGAGCACGACTAGGCTGGCTACGAATGCTCCTTTGCACATTTAGCTTCAACGTAGCTAATGTTGTACCGCTAACAGAGATAGCTGCTCTGTATTGAGGTCATCGACCAGTTATGTAGGTTGGTGTCCGGAATAAACATACTGACCTGAATCTTACTGAAATCTTACAGAAAATATTTTCATTTGAAAAAAAAGTCTGTCAGTTGAGCTTAACTCATATTGACCCTGAAACATTGCTTTAAATCAGTCTTTAGTGATACCTTTGACTGCTCAATGAATTTGCCGTTTGAACATGCATGTTGTTCACGCAGATCTTCACACCACTGTTGTCGGAGTATCTGAACCGTCTCTCCATTATCGTGGACAATAAGCTGAATTGTGGGCCGGTTCTCTCCTGGATGGAGGTGAGAGACGAGCAGAGGAAAGAGAGATGCAAGAATGCAAACATACTCTAGAGTAGATAGTTCACCCTCGTGACTTTCCAAACCTGTATGCATTTCTTTCTTCTGTGGAATACAAAAGATGTTTTAAAGAGCATTTAAAACCAAACAGCACTGGAGCCCATTGACTTCCATTGCATGGACAAAAAAAAGACAGTTCTCAAAATAGCTTCTTTTTGGAAAGACGTGAAAATGAAATACACATGCATCACAGGAGATTTTGTAATTTTTCTCAACATTTTATACTTTTTGGTAATAAAATGGCAGAATCTGTTTGGCTAAGACATGTTTCAATGAATCGTGCTCTGAGATTTTGGCCACCTGAAGTCATGCAATGATACAGTTAATGGATTTTCATACTTTCTACAGATTGACAACCATGGCAACAGGTTCCTGCTAAAAGAAGAAGCATCTTTAAACGTCCCCGCCATCGCTGCTGCTCACGTCATCAAGCGCTACACTGCTCAGGCTAACGATGAGATCTCCATTGAGGTACTCAAACCTCTTACTTTTTTTCCACTGTGTTGATATATTTCCTTTTAAAACAGGACTTTGAGATGGGACATATGATGAAAGCTTTTAGCTTTTCAAAGCCGAAGCCAACTAACTGCTTGCTCCATTCAGTGTTGTACATCAAACTATAGCATAAACTCCAAACTCTTCTGAAAGACCTTGTACCCAGTTTGAGTTCTCTCTTTCTCTTGTCCTGTCCTTATTCTGCACATGCATGCACAGCCTACCCGGTCCTGGGACACTGTTTCGTTCTCTCTGCTCTTCCTCCTCCTCTTCCTCCTCTGTCATGTCTATTCCTGTCCCCCTCCCTATACACTGCTCCATATACAGCATCTCTTTCTGGGCCAGAGAATGGGGTGACCCAAACATAGAACACATTGAGGCCCATTTTCTCTCTTCTTTTTGTCTCTCTCTTTCTCTCTGTCCATCTGTCTGTCTATCACAGTTTAATTATTTTGCATGCACATGACATCATTTTTTAAACTAATCTATATAGCTAGCTGTAACCACATAGCAAGACCATAAAAACCTCTCAGGAACCCTTTGTAACCACCTAGAAATGCCTTACGACTTTACCTAGCACCTTAGCAACCACTAAGTAATGCTGTATTTATCTGTCTGTTGAATCTTCAAGTTGAACGTTCTAGCAACCCTTTGAAACAACCTAGTAAAGCCTTAGCAACCACCCAGAACAACCTAGCAGCAACCTAGAAATCTAGCTAGCTGTAACCATGAAACAATGCCATACAACCCTCTCCGAAACCCTTTGCATCCATCTAGCAAAGCCTTAGCAACCAATTAGAAAAACCTGGCAGCTACCTAGCAAAGACTTAGCAACCATGTCAAGCACCTTAGCAGGGATAAATAAAGTCTGTAGAACGCCATAGCAACCTTTCTGAAACCTTTTGCAACCACCCAGAACAACCTAGCAGCCCCCTAGAAACGCCCTAGCAACCACTCCATGCACCTTAGCAACCACTTAAAAATGCTGTATTTATCTCTCTGTTTGTTGAATCTTTAATTGTCGAACGTTATAGCAACCTCTCCAAAACTCTTTGCCGCAACTAAGCAGAGCCTTAGCAACCACCCACAACAACCTAGCAGTCCCCTAGAAACACCATAGCAACCACTCCAAGCACCTTAACAACAACTTAGTTGTGATCTGTTTTTGTCTGTCGATCACCCTAGCAGCCTCTCTAAATCCATTTGCAGCTGCCTAGCAAAGCCTTTGCAACCGCCCAGAACAACCGAGCAGCCACCTAGAAACACCCCAACAACCAATCCAAGCACCCTAGCAACAGTTTAATAATGCTGTATTAATGCTGTATCAATCTGTTTGTCTGTTGAATTTGTAACATTTAGGCAAGGCTTTTTCAAGCCAAAATCAACATTTATCTCAACAAACCTTCCCTTTTTAGTTTCTCTTTTGTTGTTTTTCTCTTTTCTCTAATCTCAGGCTTGATTCTCGTTCTGCTCTCCACTGAGAGATAGGAACTGATATTTTTTTCCCTTCCTCTTTTTTAAAAAATTTGGGTCAAAGTGTATTTCGGCACGCGTCAGTGCTTTTGAATAGAGATGTTAATCTGATTGTGACTGGATGTTGTTGAGAATACATGAAGTGTTTTATCTGCAGTGCACATAATAGCAGCTGTTGACATGCTTGAAAAATACGAACTCAATCTTCATCCTTTTCTAAGCTAATATACTTTTTTGAATGGTTTCAATGCACAAGTAATTTGCATGTGTATCTTACTTGTGTGTCTGTTTGTGGTCTAATTGCTTGTATGTGTCTTTGTTCCTCTTTCTAAAGGTTGGTGATATTTTGTCAGTCATTGACATGCCACCCAAAGAGGACACCACGTGGTGGAGAGGAAAGCATGGATTCCAGGTACTGATCTAAACCTTAAGACTCGATTTAGACCATCTTCAGTAACACTGTAATCTTTGAGCCCAGCTTTCCCCTCTCTTTTCTTCAGGTTGGCTTCTTTCCCAGTGAATGTGTGGAATTAATCAATGAGAAGTTGCCACAGTCTGTCAGCGCTCCTGTCAGTAAGCAAGGTATCATGCACACAGTCTTCTTCAGTATCAAGAGCTTAATAATAATAATTATTATTATTAATCATTAAAGTAAATGTACTTCCAGAACCAATATTGCTGAGAAAGTGTTGTCCTTTCTGAACTCTTCTTGCTGGTTTATCAATGCTTCAGTGCACATAATTTTGGTTGTTCATCTTTATTGGCTTTTTCAGAAGTGGATGCGCTGGGCTCCAAACCTGCTGTTACCAACACGACTGGGCCTTCCTCTCCAACATCAGGTTTTTTTTTTTTTTTTTACTTTTCAGTAGTTACAATTAGGGCTGGGTGTAGTATTAAAGTCACGATGAAACCACAGTTGCGGCAAATCTTTTTTTTTTTGTATTGTGACTTACAGCCAAGTGTAGCAGTATATCGAAAAAGAAAAAAAGATTCTGTGCATCAGTTGTTGATTAGATGTTGAGATGTGGGCATTGTACTCAAATGTGGAACCAAAAGTGTGCAAACTTCAGGAGCAGGTTTAAGCAGATTAACTGATTGGAGAAGTTCAGCATACATCATGGCATTTTAATTAAACCTTATAATTTCAGAGCATTTTCAAAAAAAAGAATTGTTCACAATAAGATCTAAAAAATGCATTTAGGAAATATATTTTCATTTCATGCTGATTTTAAATGGCAATATATATACTGCATTGTAGCTGCATTACCACCTTGGATGTGCAATATTTTTCTGTAATTCACAGTCTGGAGTCAGTTATTCCACCTATATACCATAGTTAACACACCACGAGACATTTGTTTTATTTCAAGACATTTTTAAATGTCTGTGACTGTCAGCTGTATTCGACAGTACCGTCTCTACTAATAGCATAGCTGTAAGTTTATCTGCTTCAAAAATAACGACGTTACCATTGCCACTGAGAAATGTCACACAGCTCTTAAATAACGAAACTGTTTTAATAAGTCACAAGTTTTGTGCAAGTGAGAAGTCTGTGAGTGTGTGTGTATAAAAGAGAGAGAGATTGCATTCCATAGATGATAAAGGAAATGGTTTGTCATATTTATTTCAACCCCTATGTGGTTTTTGTTTCTTTCACTCTAGTAGGCTGCAAGTGTCTTTGAAATAACTAAAATAATTTGGCAGTGTATACTGTGTCCAAATTGAACTGTTCTGCGGTCAAGAAACTACTTTAGCTGTGCATTTACTGACAAATATCGTCAATCAATCAGAATCACACATGTTTAAAATAGTAATATTGTGAAATATTACCATTTAAAAGAACAGTTTTTTTTCCTAATGATTAGTTAGTAGTTCGTTTTAAAGTGTAATACATTCCTTTTTCACCACCATTACTCCAGTCTTCAGCATAATCCTTCAGAAATCATTCTAATATGCTGATTTGCTAATAAAGAAACATTTCTTAAAAATTATATATATTACTGACCCTAAACTGTTTGCACAAACCCTTGAAAATCCTACATCGGTCAGCCACTAATCATGAATAGCTGATATATCGCCCAGCCCTAGTTGTTTTTTTTCTTAGAAATGCGTGCTTTGGTTACTTGATGTTCTAGTGCAGATGATATTGGCATGACTGCTGTTTTCAAGGTTATTTGTATGGCGATGAAAGGCACTGTAGTCAAAACAAATGTGTATTTAAGATTCTAGGTTGTTGATTAGTCTGCTACATAACAGCAGCATCTTCTAATGAAATTCTTTAATGGTAAATTTAATAAATGCATTTGATGTTTCTGTCGATTGTGTTCCTTTCTTTTTCTCTCAGTTCTTCATCCTTGGTTCCTAAACCTGGCTGGTAACACCTTCAGTGGATTTACCTAAACTAACATTTCTGTATCCGCCTTTTTCTAACGCCTTCTATCCTTTGAGACAAGCAGGGTTTGTAACACAGATTGTGGTTGTTTATACAGCAGGCAGAGAGAGTGTGGGAGGTTCGGAGTGGATGAGCATGGGTGTTGGATGGTGAAGACACAGCAAAAATGTTGTATAATTCATTAAAGTGTTCATGTGGGAATCATTTTGTAGCATCTGCTGAAGAATTACAGGCCACTTGTTGTATAAATGAGAATCTGTTAGTAGGCTGTGGGGATTGATTTTGATCATGCCTGATCTATGTGATATCGAACGTTTTAACACTGTGTCCTAACCAGGCGCGATGCAATAAGATTCCAGCAACAAACGGTGGAAAGGACTGTCAAAAAGAGTTTTACTTAGAAACTTTGAAGAGATGGCCTAGTCACATCTTGTTAAGCCACGGCAATGCTAAATTTCAAAAAGTGCTGCTTTTTAGACCGCATTAATGATGACTTGCATAACCGACATGTTGATGTCTGCTGTACAGCTGCGAAACCTGTTTAACTGTTAACCTACATTTGTTTCATCCAGGTCACTGACCCTGAGGCTTGTGAAGTATCTATAGAAGTGGTTCTCAACCATGGGGTCAGGACTCACTAGGGGGCCTCAAGATAGATTTAAATAATTAAAATAAGCTAAATCATATTTCTTAGCTTAAGAATTTCC
This sequence comes from Sinocyclocheilus grahami, assembly GCF_001515645.1. Lineage (NCBI taxonomy): Eukaryota > Metazoa > Chordata > Actinopteri > Cypriniformes > Cyprinidae > Sinocyclocheilus > Sinocyclocheilus grahami. The sequence goes on along the minus strand of NW_015505764.1, from coordinate 896,993 downwards.
TTAACAATGGCCAAATGAAATGTGGCTAATATAAACATGGCGAACAGTAGATGTAGCATTTTTCAGCCTCATATACCTCAGGAGTTGTTACTTGGCAGTTTAGAGATTTACAATCCCATTTATTTACATAACAAGTGTCAAAAAAGTCATTCATAACTAAAGGTAGGGGTTTTAAGTATATTGTGTGTTTTATATTCATTTAAATGTAATATTTATTTTGCATACATTCACTTGGAGATTTAAAAAAAAAAATGTATTCATTATTATATACTTAAAACCCCTTCTGTGTACTTCACGTGTTGTCTGTGTTTGCAGGTATCCTAAATGAACACATATTATCAAGTGAAATATATTTTACAGATACTCCATGCTGAGTGTGTAGCGAGCAGTATACAATATGTAGTGTGTGAAAGTGTGCAGTCCATATTTTCATTTGCCTGATTAGCTCTCTGTCACCCCCTTTTGATAGTGTCCAAAAAACACGGCAAGCTGATAGGCTTCCTGCGCACCTTCATGAAGTCCAGACCCACCAAACAAAAGCTAAAGCAGAGGGGAATCCTGAAAGAACGGGTGTTCGGCTGCGACCTTGGCGAGCATCTCCTCAACTCCGGCCTAGACGGTACAGAAACAGAGTATTTTCTTAATGTGCTTTGAGAAGGGAACATTGCAGAAAGTGTAATTTTGTGTAGTCAAATTTCAGTGCCGCAGGTCCTAAAGAGCTGCTCAGAGTTCATAGAGAAGCATGGTGTGGTGGATGGCATCTACAGACACTCTGGCGTGTCCTCCAACATACAGAAGCTCAGGTGTGTCCAATCATGTCCCAGATCCTGCCCTGATTTCCTTTTCAGCATTTTGAACAACATAATTTATTCTAGAAGTTTATATAAAGGTTATCTCTGATCACTCCTTTATTCTGTGCGCACTTTAAATGATAATTTATGTTCATTTATATGCATGATCGTGACATTTGTTCTCCTCTTGCATCTCATCCTGATCAGGCATGAGTTTGACAGTGAAAATGTTCCAGACCTGACGAAAGATGTGTACATGCAGGATATTCACTGCATTGGCTCGCTGTGTAAACTCTACTTCAGAGAGCTACCCAATCCTCTGCTCACGTACCAACTCTATGAGAAGTTTGCTGTAAGTCATTCTGGCTCTATTAAATTATGTTCAAAGCTTCTGCAAAATTAGGGTTTCAAAACTATTTTTAACCATGGCAATATCACAATATGACTGATTTTTATTTATTTTTTTAATTTACGATTGTGTGTTCCATTGTGTTTGTTAGAAGATATTTTTGTTTTCACCAAAAAATTAAGCTGCACATCTGTTTTCAACATTGATAATAACATTGATAACAACACTGATAGTAACAAATCGGCATATTAGAATGATTTCTGAAGGATCATGTGACACTGAAGACTGGAGTAATGATGCTGAAAATTCAGCTTTGCATCACAGGAATAAATTACATTTAAAAAAAATATTAAAATAGAAAAGAGTTACTTTTTTTTCACGATAATACTGTTTTAACTGTATTTGTGATCAAATAAATGCCACATAGGTGAGGGAGACTTCCTCTGTATAACTGGGCACCTTCAAGTAATGTTTAAGTTCCTAAGCGAGCTGTGTCTTCCTGTCTGTCCAGGAATGTATGGGAGAGATGACGGAGGAAGAGAGAATGGTGAAAGTACATGATGTTATCCAGCAACTTCCTCCTCCTCACTACCGGTAACCCCAATACTCACTACACATGGATCACAAGCAGTGTCACCTGTTATAGACATTGATGTGAAACTGCAGAAAGAGCTGTGTTTTCTGACAGTAAGTGATGTCTTTGTGTTTGTTTCAGCACTTTGGAGTACCTCATCAGACACCTGGCCCATTTGGCCACCTGCAGTGGAGAGACGAACATGCACATTAAGAATCTGGCCATCGTCTGGGCCCCCAACCTGCTCAGGTAACCCCTAACATGGAATTTTATATACATAAATATTAGTGATGCAGCGGTGATAATATTCGTTTCGGTCAAAATTAATAATATTAGTGTATATTATAGTATTATTACTATTATTATTATTATTATTCATTAATTTTTTTCAAACTATCATCATCAGCCTGCTTACGGTTGATATTGGAAGCAGTTAAAGGGATAGTTCACACAAAGATGAAAATTCTTTCATCATTTACTCACTCTCAAGTAGGGCTGGGCGGTATATCGATTTATATGCCACTTATATCGGTTTGTACGATATATCGATATTTTCTTTATAAGCGATTCGATATGAGGCAATATCGTTTATATCGATATACAGTAGTTTGATACGAGTGCATCTGAAAATATAGCGGAGGACACATACTGAGCTGCTGCGGAGAAAGTGCATAATCCAATTTGTTCTAAACATGTGACAAGCTTCATATTAAGGCCTTTAAAAACTGGTAAGACATAGTTTATAGTTTCGTTTTGCATATCAGTTTTAAGTGGCTCGGCCCGTCAGATGCTCTGACAGAAAGGCTGCATGTACCGCTGATAGAGACACGAGGCTACTCACTCTGTTTAATGTGTTTGAGATGTGCTGTCTTCCTGAATGCATAACTTACATTTCACAGGTATATTTTCCATCTGTAAATAGCAGAAAGCCATGGAAATATTTCAATTTTTTCTGTCAGAAGTGCATGAGCCTTCTGCTTTGGGATTCTCCACTAAACTTCACACAGACTTCAGTGAACGAGTGCCACCGTGCGCATGCACGCCAAACAGACAGAGCTCAATGAAATAGGAGCGCAGTAATTCTGACTAAAATATACATTTCGCTGAGATATTTGTAGTTGGACAATAAATATGACATGTAGAATTTTAAACCTACAAGTAAGTCTATTTTAATTTTTTCGTCTATATTAACGAAAATACCGAGATATATACCGTATATCGCAAATCGGCCAAAAAATACAGAGAAATGAATTTTTGCCCATATCGCCCAGCCCTACCCTCAAGTTGTTCCAAAAGAAGATATTTTGAAGAATGTTGGTAACCAACCAGCATACTATGGAAGTCAGTGGCTACTGTCATCTTGTTTGGTTACCAACATTCTTTAAAATATTCTTTTGTGGTCAACGGAAGAAAGAAACTCATACAGGTTTGGAACATTTTATGCCTTTAAGGTCAGTTTATTACATGGCTTTCCTGGATACTTGATTCTGATTGGTCAGTCACAGAATACTTGATTCTTATCAGTCACGCACAAAATTCTGCAGTCAGATATTTTTGTTTAATGTACTGTATTACTGACAACTGTACTAGGAAACTGTGCTAGTTTCATATCTGAAATAGTCAAAAAGGGGTCTCTTTTCAGCTCAAATCAATATTTTGTTTATTTATTTACTAATTTATTGGAAAGTAGCCATAATGTAAGTGCGAACTACATTTTTCTGTGCCAGATTTTAAAATATTTAGTTGTATATCTTTTCTGCTGTGCATTTATACATCTGTAGCCCTAATATTTTGATGCCTAATTTCACTTGAAGCCATGCTTTTGGTCTTCTCAGAAATAGTGATATAAATGATCATTGAATATCAAGATTTTAAAATATAATATTTTGAGCTAAAATATCAGTATTTGTTACTGCTGAAATCACTCGTATGAGATTTGTATTCTGTCATTTGTTGACGTTCTCACCTCAGCTTAAGTGTTTTTGTTGTGGTTTTTATGAGTACAGGCTCAGGCTTCAAATTAAAACTCTTGTATCTGAAGCTGAATCTGCTGTTGTTTTGTGTCAGGTCCAAAGAAATCGAAGCAGCAGGCTTAAACGGCGCTGATCCATTTAAAGAAGTGCGCATCCAGTCCGTGGTTGTGGAGTTTCTGCTCAGCAATGTGGAAGTTCTGTTCAGTGACTCCTTCACTTCTGTTGGCCGTTTCAGTGCAGGTATGTTGAACCAACAAACCTGTTTCTCTATAGATGTTTACACTCATCAGTAAACCACTCATTCCATCCGGTGTCTTAAAACAGCACTTTCATTAAACCGTCAGTGATGTTGGTTTTGTTCCAAAATCTAGTGAGCTGCCCACATAAGCAGCATTTTAAGGCATCATAGGCAAAAAGGTAAGCATTTTAATTATGCTGCCTTGAAAGATACTTAATTTTGGCAACAATATTGTATCCTTCAGGAAGAAGCCAATCCTGTAATGTGCCAATCTTAGTGACAAACTTTAGTTAGGATGCTGCTTATGCAGACAATGCACTATGTTTTGGAACAGAGGTGTCTGGTAAACTGATATAGTAGCACATGCACCAGATGTAATGCTGCTTCTGGCTTGTTTTCATTATGGAATTGCCACAGATTAAGAGAATGTGTTTAATGACTTCCTCTGCCAGCCTTTGGTTTAAAGTGGCATCTGATGCAGCCTCCAGGCCTTAATTTCTCCACAGTTTTCTTCCCTTCTGAGATGCAGCTATTCTTGTTTTCATATTTAACAGTGATATGTGACTCCTACAACAAGGCCTGTGACTTCCTGTCTTTTCTTTTTCATTCCTTATGACACAATATGAAATATCTATAATAATCAACATAAATTGAATATATTTCAGCTGGGTGATGCAGATAAATACATTTATTTAATGATGTTTTTCTTGATATTTAAACTACCATTTGGGGTCCGTTGTTTTTTTGTTTTGTTTTTAAAGAAATGAACAATTTTAATTAGCAAGGATGCATTAAATTTATCAAAAGTGACACTAAAGTTACAAAAGATTTCTATTTCAAAAAATTTTTGTTCTTTTTCATTTTTATTTATCATCAATTTTATTATCAAGAATCTTGGAATTAAAAAAAAAAACTGTTTCCACAAATATTTTAAGCAACACAATTGTTTCTTGAACATCAATTTATATTTTCATTAAAAAATTCAAGACAAATTTTGCACAAAATTAACCAGAAAAAAATGAATAGTTAATGATTTTTATTTGTATCCACCAATATGGAATATGTATAGTTGCAGTCATTTTTACTTAAATATGCTTTATTAAAGCAATTTAAATGATGTAAAATGCCACATGGGGACTTCTGTGAATATTTTTAACTCCAAATCTTTTTTTTTTTTGAATGATCAAAAAAACTTCCAAACCCTTTTGCAATTTAGTGAGGTTTAAATCAGAGACCCTATTAAAAAGTTTTTCATATTGCTCTCATATTTGCCAATTGCAATACAAAGGAGGTGATATAAAAAGCGAGCTGTGTGTTTCCATAGTGACAAGAGGGGCGGAGCACAAGATCTCACGCCAGCCCCGAACACGCCTGGTTAGTCTTCAGGAGGCGAGGGGGGAGTCCTGTTTGACTGACCCCTCCTGTCTGGACCCAGAGCTACGACGCTTCTCCGTGATATGAGACCCAGACTGACCCTCTGCAGTAGACACTCAAATCACAATCTGTTCTACCAGGAAAAACCTGGTCAAGCCAGCTTAAGGGGCCATAGAGACAGTACATACTGCTGAGTTAAAGGGATAGGTCACCCAAAAATGAAAATTACCCCATGATTTACTCACCCTCAAGGCATCCTATGTGTATATGACTTTCTTCTTTCAGACGAATCCAATCAGAGTTTATTAAAAAATGTCCTAATTCTTCCAAGCTTTATAATGGCAGTCAATGGGTGTTACTTTTCAGTAGTCTAAAAGAAGTCCAATAAAGCGTGTCCAACCATCATAAAAAGTGTCCCACACGGCTCCGGTGGGAATCGATGCTATCCCTTTAAAAACTCCCATGTATTGTTTCTGAAAAATCAGTAAGATGTATTCATGGATAGATGGATGGATGTTTACGCAAGAGTTTGGGCTCTGTAAGATTTTTTTGTGGAAGAAATTAATACTTTTATTCAGAAAGGACACACTAAATTGATCAAAAGAGACAGCAAGGACATATATACTTAATATTACAAATTATTTCCATTTTATATAAATGCTGTTCTTTTGAATTGTCTGTTCCTAGAAAAAATATGGTTTACACAAAAATAGTTCTGAAAGATCATGTGACACTGAAGACTAGAGAAATGTCTTTGCAACACAGGAATAAATTATATTTTAAAATCTAATAAAATATCACAGTTGCAACTGTTTTTACTATATTTTTGATCCAATAAATGCAGTCTTGGTGAGCAAGAGTTCTTTCTAAAATCTTACCAAGCCCAAACTTTTGAACGTTAGTGTATGCCATTTAGCTATGTAATTTTCCACATGGATGGATTATTTTGACAGCTGTTTATGTTCGAGGACAGCTGTAAAGACATCTTTTGCCTATGTAAATGACATGTTAAAACTGTACAGCACACAGGTGGATATAAGGCAATAAATTCTTTTGTTGACATTTATTAAGCAGTTTTTTGTCTTGTATGAGAAGAAAATCTTAATATTAGGCCAGATGTTTTTGGTTGCTATTAATTGATCTTTTCCACTCTATAAATTTGGTTTTCATTAAGTAGGACATTGAGGGAAATCATTTGGTAAGATGGGTGAATGGGATGGATGTTATAGTAAAAAATCTGAGCTATAGAGTATCTGTTTGTGGACTCAACTCTGAGACAATGACCGAAGGTAAAGTGTCATTTAGTTTTTTTTGTCTGTTATGTCCGCTTAAGTTTTTGTATTAATCATAGGTATCTTCCACAAATTAACCCCAAAAATTGCTTTGAGCAGACAGCTTTTACATGTTATGCACATCAAGCGTTGCAATCTTTCTCAAAATGCTAAAACGTGATACTTTTGCAGGCATATATTCGATTTCTCTACTCGTCTGATGTCCCAGACTTTACAGGCTTGCTGAGGCCCAAAAAAAGCTCTACGCAAGTACAAACACGAGCTTTCCTAGATATACAAGCTCAATTGCAAATCATAATGTAACACAAGTATGAACCGAATTCTCAACATTGTTAAAAGAGGAGCTATAAGGTGCATTACCTGACTTGACTTAGTATTGCAAATTTTGCATGTGAAATCTTAGTAAGCACCGGCAAAGCATGTGCATTTGTGTACTTGCGTAGAGTTTGTTTCTGGCCTTAACCACGTATGATTTTGTGAACTTCCAGTCTGTTGGCCAGCCCATGTATTTCTTCTACAAAGCTTGTTGCAGAAGAACTGCACAGACTACAGAAGCTTTGGAGGAGCTGATGTTTTTTGTTGATGCTTAGGTGTCTTGCCGTTTGCAGTGTATCATGTTGAATCGCATTTGTTGTTGAACGCTGTGCTCTCCGCTGCAGTATTGCATTTACTCGCTTTTGTCCTCTGGCTTAATGGAGCTGAATCTGAATTTTGTATTTTTTTTTGGTTTGCCTCTTTCTGACTCCACAGCACGACAGTCTCTGACCAGACCCAAGTCGTTTGTGTCCACCAGGCTTCTGTCTCTGGAGGAGGCGCAAGCTCGCACACAAGCTCCGCTTCTCCTTCAGGGATCTCCTCACCACTCTATCAGCCAGTTTCACACTGTACTGGACCTGCCTGCTGACAGGTGGGTTTCTTTGAACAAACTAATGACTTTTAAAGGAATGGTTAACATACAAATTTAATTATTTTGATTAATGATATATAATATATATTTTTTTATTTTCTGTTACACTAAAAAAAAAATTAAGAACGGTAAATTACAACATTTTAGTTAATGGGTGAGCTGTTACTCAGTACTTAATCATTTGACATGTTTCTTCTTGTTTCTTTTAGGAGGAAAAGAGGGATGAAGGTCCGAAAGTCGGCAGGTGGGAGCTGGAAGACGTTTTTTGCCATTGGGAAACCTACAGCGGCAGGTCGACGCAAACACACCAGAATCACCTCTTTGTTCCAGCCTGCTACCTCTCATGCAGGTATAAGAGATATCTTACATATTTCTTTAGATTGTAATTAATCCTAAATAGATTTGCATGCTGATGTTAGAGGAAAATGACCTGGTTTTTAGTGCTTTTTGTTTGCTTTAGGTTGCAGGGTGGACAGTGTGACGCTAAGGTCAGCAAAGAGTGAAGAGTCCCTATCGTCTCAGCACAGTGGAGCAGGTATGAATGACATTTGGTAACACCAGGAAGCAGTGTAATAAGATTTAAGACCTAAAAGATCAGTACTTTAAAATGTGAAAAAACGTATGTAAAAAAAGTGTAAATATTTAATCATTTTTCATTGTTATTATACAATTATTAAAGTGTGTGTGTATACTGTTCAAAGATTTGATGTCAGTAAGATTTCTTTTGAAATAAATAAATACTTTTATTTAGCAAGGATGCATTAAACTGATTAAAAGTGAGAGTAAAAATGTCTGTTTCACGTATGCTGTTGAACTTTCCATTCATCAAAGAGTCCTGAAAAAAGTTTCACGTCAAAAACAGCACAACTATTTTCAACATTGATGATAATAAGAAATGTTTCTTATTATGAAATCAACATATTTGAATGATTTCTGAAGGACTGGAGTAATTGCTGATGAAAATATGGTTTAAAATGTATTAAAAGAGAAAACAGTTGTTAAATTGTAATAATCCTTTTTTGTACTGTTATTGGTCAAATAAATGCAGCCTTGGTAAGTGAAAGACTTTTTAAAATATTTTTAAAATCTTACCGACCCCGGTAACACTTTATAATAACTTTCATTAATAAATCATTAACAAATATTATATAATGCTTAATGGATCATTAGTTAATATATATTCAAAGAGTTAGAAACATTAGATTAAACATTAGAATCATTTGACATGTTTCTTCTTGTTTCTTTTAGGAGGAAAAGAGGGATGAAGGTCCGAAAGTCGGCAGGTGGGAGCTGGAAGACGTTTTTTGCCATTGGGAAACCTACAGCGGCAGGTCGACGCAAACACACCAGAATCACCTCTTTGTTCCAGCCTGCTACCTCTCATGCAGGTATAAGAGATATCTTACATATTTCTTTAGATTGTAATTAATCCTAAATAGATTTGCATGCTGATGTTAGAGGAAAATGACCTGGTTTTTAGTGCTTTTTGTTTGCTTTAGGTTGCAGGGTGGACAGTGTGACGCTAAGGTCAGCAAAGAGTGAAGAGTCCCTATCGTCTCAGCACAGTGGAGCAGGTATGAATGACATTTGGTAACACCAGGAAGCAGTGTAATAAGATTTAAGACCTAAAAGATCAGTACTTTAAAATGTGAAAAAACGTATGTAAAAAAAGTGTAAATATTTAATCATTTTTCATTGTTATTATACAATTATTAAAGTGTGTGTGTATACTGTTCAAAGATTTGATGTCAGTAAGATTTCTTTTGAAATAAATAAATACTTTTATTTAGCAAGGATGCATTAAACTGATTAAAAGTGAGAGTAAAAATGTCTGTTTCACGTATGCTGTTGAACTTTCCATTCATCAAAGAGTCCTGAAAAAAGTTTCACGTCAAAAACAGCACAACTATTTTCAACATTGATGATAATAAGAAATGTTTCTTATTATGAAATCAACATATTTGAATGATTTCTGAAGGACTGGAGTAATTGCTGATGAAAATATGGTTTAAAATGTATTAAAAGAGAAAACAGTTGTTAAATTGTAATAATCCTTTTTTGTACTGTTATTGGTCAAATAAATGCAGCCTTGGTAAGTGAAAGACTTTTTAAAATATTTTTAAAATCTTACCGACCCCGGTAACACTTTATAATAACTTTCATTAATAAATCATTAACAAATATTATATAATGCTTAATGGATCATTAGTTAATATATATTCAAAGAGTTAGAAACATTAGATTAAACATTAGATAATGTTCAAACAAATCATTATTTCATGCAAGTTAAAATACTTAAAAATGTCATTAAACTTTCAATTTCATATGATCATGCACTTATTAAAAATCTACAAATGATTTTAACAGATGTTATAAAATGATTAAACTCTTGTGTTAATGCTCGACACTTGCTGCTATTGAGGTGTGATACGGGTAAGGTTAGGGACAGGTTTGGTGGTATGGGTTGGTTTAAGGGTTGGTTAAAGGGTCAAAAGTGTACAGGGGTCTATTTGATTACTATAAGGGAACACGGTTCAATCTGTTTATTTTATATTGTTTTGATAAATCAACATATTTAAAAAAAAAAAATGTTTTGTTTTCCCCTGTTTATTTATGATTCAAGGAATATCCTGTTTAATGATATACTGAAGAGTAGTATACTAATGTGTGTTGAGGCAATAAAAAACTTTTTTGCACCAACATTACGATCCGTTATGTCTTTAAGTAAGCGTTTAGCTAAATTTAACCAGTCACCCTTTACACAAACCTTATTACATTAGCTTGAAGTCTAATGCCCATAAAGGTACTAAATGATTAGTAATCGTTTATAAAACATTTACAGATGATGAATAGTTTCAACTTTAGATTGGCTACTGCAAAATAATGAACAAATGATTAATAAATTATTAGTAAAGATGTGTGAATAGGGTAAATTCAGGTCTTTTGGGACACTTTTTGCCATTGAGATGACTGCTCATAAAGGTATTAATGATTAGTAAACATTTATAAACATTTGCAAATTATGAAAAGTTTCCACTTTAGATACTGGGTACTGCAGAAACATGAACAAATAATTAATAGATTATTTGTTAAGATGTGCAAATAGAGGTCTATTGTACACAACAAACAAAGACCAACAAATGAAGATCATATGAACTGAAAGTTTACTGACATTTGTAATTATTTTCAATTTACATAAAATAATCATATGTTTTATGTTAATGCATCCTTGCTAATTAAAATTGTTCATTTCTTTAAAAACAAAACAAAAAAACAACTGACCCCAATGTTTAGTAGTTCATTAGTAAACATTAACAAGAACATTATCTCATATTTCTAGCTATGTGAATATATATTAACTAATGATCTGTTAAGCATTATATAATGTTTGTTAATAATTTATAAATGAAAGTTATTATAAAGTGTTACCAAATTGGATATATAAATTATTGAAGGTATTGAAAAGTAAGAGTGATGTGTGATGCTCTGTTTTCTTCTCAGGTCAGGGAAAGATGCAGCGCTTACGAAGACCTCGCTCCAGCAGTGATGGTCTCTCTCTGGCTGCCTCTGTTGATCCGCAGCTCCTTCCCCAGCGTTCCCCATCTAGAATCCATCCAAGCCGCTCTTACGATAGCCTGCTGCCTGAGGAAACCCGTGATGCAGATGAGGAGGAAAATGAAGATGAAGAAGATGAGGAGGGTGTGTACATGTTGCCTGATTTTTCCCAGGAACCATCTGCCTCATGGATGGCAGAAGATGTCATTGACTTTAGCCCCACCTTCCTGGAAGATGGGCCAATAGGGTTAGTAAACACGGCTGTCGATCTTAGCGGCAACGAGTCCCCTCCTGCGTCCGCACCCCCTCCCTACCGGTGTCTGAGCCATCAAGCCCACACCCGGTCTGGTAGCCAGCGCTCAATCACAGAAGATCCAGACTCAGTTCTCAATCAATCTGAGGCCGCAGCCCGTCGGAGTTTGATCCTGGCTGCAGCAGCTCCGCCTCAGCAAGTGTTCTGTCAACACAGGCCCTCTGCAGTCACTAATGCTTCCGCAAGCACAGCCCAGCACCGTGAATCAAATCTAAGCCCATCCCACAGCCAGACGCCAGCTCCAGCAACCTCTGTACCCCCGTCTCAGCCCCCTCAAGAGAGGCGTTCCTTTACACGTAAAGTGGTTCATGCACTTTCACCTAAAGTGCCAAAATCCCCCCCTCTGGACATCTCTGATCCGATCGCCATCAGTGTACCTGCCAAGGTGAGCATAACATATTTGGTGATTTTGTTGGGGCACAGACATAATGTAGTGGTATTATTTGGAGTAAAACCTTTAAAGTGAAATCTATCCCAGTTTAATGTGCAGAGAACTACAAGTAAACCATTTTAACTCTTTTAAGGTTCTGGAAATGATTGGTGGAAGAGCTGGCGAATTGCAACCTGGACTTCCAAGCAGTGGACCACCTCAGCCACCCCAAATGATATCTATGCTCCTGAGGTCATGTGATTTTCAACTCTCAGAAAGCTGCCAGCAAGAGCTCAGCAATAAGTTGGGCCCCATCGCCAAAATCAAGGGTCCTAGTGAGTACACACTCTGATTATGGCCTACTGCAGTGGTTCCCAAACTTTTCAGACTGCACACCCTTGTCTATGACTGTTGTCAAGTACCACCATTGCCCTGTGTCAGAAAACATTATCATTTTGGGTAATTTTCCAAAATACGCAGGTTTTGTCCAATTGCTGTACATTTGCAATGAGAGAACTTTCTGACATAAATATATTTTTCCATGCACCACAAGTTTGGAAACCTCTTGTTTAATGTTAAAAATAGTTCATTCATTCAAGTGCCTACTTTTTTCCTAATTCCTTTCTCTCAAACATTTTTCAGGTATCTTGGGTCCCACTGGTTTTCCCCTTCCATCACAGCAGCCCCCTCCTCCACCCCCCAAGAACCCTGCACGCCTCATGGCTTTGGCTCTGGCTGAAAGTGCCAACAAGGCACTGCGGCAAGGTGCCTCACCCCCATACCGCCCCCGTCAGAGTGGAACCTCTCATGAGACAGACGTCCGCTTCCAGAGGTCCCTTTCTGCTGATGCGGGTGCTCTGCTGTCTTCTGATCCTAATCAGATCTACTCCACGGTGCGCCCCTTGTCTGTATGGAAGACTGAGGGTGATGATGATGATGGTGAAACTGCCACTGAAAAGCGTGCAGACAAATCATATGGTACAGAACCAAGGTCACCACCTGGGCAGGACACTGGGACTCTCTCTTCTGACAGCTCAGTCTCTGACTCTGGGACATCCAATTCTGAGTTGTCAGCTGCCAGTTCCTCTGAAGACAATGAGCGAACACCAAGCCCCATTTACAAGAATGAAGAACCAACTTCTCCAGCACAGCCCTCAAAATCCAGCCCACCCTCTTCCACCGAAGCCGTCCCTTCTCAGAGAAAACCCCCAGCATATGGGCGGCAGTTTTCTGCTCCACAGCTTCAGCAGGAGAAATCCAGCAGCCAGTCCAAGCCTGCAGCCCAACCACACACTCAGCTTCTGCATTCTAAATCAGAGAGCTCTCCACTGGCCCAGGTACGAGCCTTCCAGCCCACTCGCCCAAAAGTGCCGCCCAAGCCCCCTGATCTTGCTCCGTTGAGGGCTCCACTCTCTCAGACTGACCGGCATGATTACATGCGTCGCTCCTTGGATGCCACTCGCATTCGACGTTTGGCAGGTCCACCACAAGGGAACACACCACTTTCCAGAGCTTTCTCTGAGCGTATCAACAGTACCTCTGACATGCTGTCTCGCTATCATGCAGCCAGGATGGCCAACCAAGCTGCCCAGGTTGCACACCTTCCCCAGCAACAGCAACAGGCCCAGTCCACACCAATCAGACCAGTTGTCCCCTCCTCTGAAGACCCTTCCAAGATGGAGAACTTCTACTACGAAATTGGTGCACCTGAGCATCCACAAGTGCCACCCAGCTATGCACGCCACAGCTATCAAAATATGAAGCTGGATCTGGAAGGAAACCTTCGTCTTACTGATCCAGCCAATCAAAGGCCTATTTCCAGGGGTTACCCTCCTCCCTACAACCCCCAAGGACCTGGGGGCTGTAGGACTCCCCAGCTGTGGTCATCTGAGGCCACACGAGCTTGGGCCGCAGCACACTCTCATTCTTTCTCATTTTCTCATTCTCATTCTCACCATCACTCTCAGGATGGATCATCAGGACATCCTCCTAACCCCCGTCCCCAGCGTGAGACATCATCATCTGTCAGGTTGTCCCGCAGTGAAGTGCATCCTATATCCGCATCTGTTGGAGTGGGTTCCTCTGCTGGCATGGTGCCTCTGTCTGTGCACCAACGTAGCTTGATTCGCCCCCAGCGTTCCCCTTCAGCAGACCACACTGCCTCCCAGCTTCACCCCTATTTTGAAAACGGGAAGGTGTGTTACCGGTACTTTGAGGCTTCCAGACTGGAAGACTCGCCACTGAATCAGCATCAGCATGCTGTTTCAAAGCCATCTCAGGCCTCACCGGTGCAAGGAATCACAAAAGATCAGCCTGAGCACATCTACGTCAACTACCCTTTCCCAAACCCACCAGGATCAGGGTTTAATTCAAAGGGCTGGGCTACCACAGACCTTGACGAAAATGATCATCAAGCATCTGAGATGTCACCACCGGATGACAAACAGAAGCATTCAGAGCAAGAAAGTCCCACAGCTAACTTTGACAACCCTTCCCAGAATGATGTGTCCTCAGATTCCAAAGTGATCAATATAGCAGCATCTGCCTTCAATGCCATGCATTTCCGCAGTCGCTCAGATCCCCAAAGTACCAGCTCAGAGCCTGCTCAAGTCTTGACTGGGAAGGAAATTGCCTCCTTGCTAATTGAAAAGCTTGCAGAGGATGAAAGGGAGGGTCCTTCTGTGCTGTCTTCTTTGTCCTCTTCTCCGCACATCGAGCACCCTCCAAATCCCTACCCTAGCCAGCAGCAGCAGCCTCCACCTGCGTACAATATCTACACTCCAGGACCCTCTCGAGGGCACAGTGAAAGTCAGGTGCCACCTAGAGAGGGATCAGGACCTTTCCAACGTCAAGACCCCTTGCGGAGATCTTCCGGAGGCCAATATAGACAAGCTTTTGACGTCATGCCATCTGGCGACCAAGTACTTAAGTTTTACAGAAGCCAAGACTTTATCCCAGGTGCCCAGGGAGAAAGCACAACCCCTAATCCTTATCCCCCAAGACCATATTATCAGGACCCCCCATACCCCAATTGGGGCCCACAAGGCCTCCCAGACTCTTCCCACACATGCACTCCACCTACAGTGGCCTTCTCCAACTTAGCGCTTGGATCGACAAGAGGATATGGGCCCCAGAATGTGGCCAACCAATATAACCAGTACCCGTACCAGTCAGGGCCAGTGCTTCCCCAGTATCCCAACACACCACGACGAGATATTGTCCTGGATCCTTCTCTCCGACCTCCGGGGTTACGAAACCAGAGAGGCTTAAACCGGCAGGGAAGCCTGCCGGGCCCCAACTGGACCATCCAAACTGAAGGCCAGACCCGTAGTTACTGCTAAAGAGCACAACTGCCTCAAAAAATCCTGTGTCTTTAGATGATATGATGTAGACCGGTGTAAGCACTAGACTTTTATGTTTCCTGTACAAGTTAACACGTTGTGAAACTAATTGTGTTAACCTCCCCAAGGGGAGACCGAATGTACAGAAACAAAGTTAAGTGGGGTATGTCTTTACTAGTGTTTCTGTCTCAGAAAAACCCCATTGCTGTCCTGCTATTAGTGTGTGTATTGGAGTGGAAAAAGTGTACGAGAATAAGACATGAAGCAGTAAGGATCAAAGAAGTGAACCATAAAGTGGCTTAGATATGAAAACATTCCAGAACACACTGTGCTGTCCAGCAGAGGGAGTCAGAGAGGTACATAGCTGCTATTACTCTGATAGGCTAATTTGAGTTTTTCTGCTTTGGGTTTTGTTTGATTTAAGGTTCTTATTGACACTAAGTCATGCTGTACAGGGGCACAAGCTTGATATGTCTTTCTTCCTCCACAAAGTACAATATAAATAACCTCAAGAGATGCTGGTGGTTATATGAAACTTTATGAGTATGGCTAGTTTTTGTTATCTTCAATTTTTAGCAACAGTGGGATATTATTTCCATTTTAATTGTTTTTTTCCCCCTAAGTTATTGTAAGTTTTCAATGGAATGAGTTATTGTGAAATAGTTTTATTTTGCCTTTCTTGAATTTGTTTCAAAGAATGTGAAGATTAGGACTTTGAGTTTTTTTTTTTTTTTAATTTCTTTCTAAAGTCTGTGCGTGAATTTGTGTGTGAATGAATGTGTCTTGCACAGAGTGTCTGATGTTAAGCACATAAAAAGGAACAGTAATTGCAGAATTTTTTGAGAGGGTGTGTAATTGAGAGCGCATACTTCTGTGAGGTACTGCTTACTGCTCACTGTCAAATAATGTGTCAGATGATTTGTGTATCAATATTGGCATTCTAATCCAAAGCAAGTATTTCAGGTAGGTAATTTCACAATGTGTCACTCCCAGACATCCATGGATTTCTGTGAAGGAGGAATTGAATAATTGGTACTATTCACCACAAAACCCTGAACATTCATTCAATGCGTACAACACTTGTCTTATAAGACCTTATAAATGTAAAAGCAGTTTTTATCAGATACTGCAGATACCTATGTTCCAGTGTTTATTACTTAGTACTATAGTACCTTTCAGGTCATTAAAAATGTCCTGGATATTCTTCTAAAATTGACCAGCGATGGAATCTCTTTAAGATTTGTTTAATAATTGGTGCCTTCTCTTAAATAATTGATCATCTTTTTAAATCCTTCGTTATGAAAACAAATATTGAAGAGCTAGATAAAAACCCTATCCTAAACCCAGTTACCCCTATTTACAGTTTTCCACACTAGTAAATTCTAAATGAGAAAAAGATTGTGTATGAGTGTGTTTGAGTGAGAATGTGACGCTGTGTGTTTGCATGTCTGTTATCTCTGTTGTTTTAATACATATCTATGCAGTGAATAACCAAGGGGTTACGTTCCTTAAAAAACACTAAATATTAATGCTACCTATTTATGTCAGCACACCTGTGAGCGTGTACGTTCCAGTGAGAAAGGTCATGCATGTGGCTTTGAGGGTATATACATGTCCAACAATCTCCCCTTCAGCCTTTAGCACTTGGCGAAAGGCAGTTCATCCTATTTTGTAATATTTTCAAATATGTGAATTAAAATCTTGGACCCTGTCAGTGACGAAACCTGTAGTTTGGTGATTATTTTTGAACATATTTTTGTACACAGGTCAGATGAGATGGTCTAATGATGGGTGTTTTTTTTTTATAAGTATTACAGAAAATCAGAATGCAGGAAGAAGTTTTAAAAGTTCTAAAAAAAAGTTTTCAAATTAACCTTGATAAGTAACATTGTGATGGCATTTAACCATGAGACTAAATAACCTTCCTGTTGATGAGGCAAACCTGGATGAATATCCTGAGACTGAATGTTTGCATTTGCTATTAAAAGAAGTGTTGTTTCTAGGTTTTGTTTTATTTTGAGATGATTTTAATTCACAGGGCTTGCAGCGCTGCAGTCTCCACCCTCCGAGATGGGAGCATGAGAAAAGTTGAGGTCTTTCCTGACTGGGCATCCTGCAAAACCAGTCTGTTTCCGAGTATCGGGTGACACCCAGTTGAGTATAAATTAAAGCTGACATACGCAAGCAAACATGCCCTCCTCTGTTCTCTGCTGATACATTGACAAACTATTGGCATTAGATAATTATCCTGAGCAGTAACGGTTTGGGTGGTTCAGGGAGTGTAGAGCTGCCAGGCTTTTGTTGTCTTTTTGTTCTTGCTTTCTTAAATATTGTTTATTCCCCAGGGCATGTACCTGCATACAGCCTCAGCCACAGATTTTGCTGCGATCGCTCGCCTTTTTCCATCTGCGGTCAGTCGATGACACATGATGACACATCATCAGCACAGTCAAATGTTTATTTGATAAACAAACATTTGTCAAGTAAGTTATAAAAAAAGATGCTGCAAAGAATCTTACAAAACAAATGTCCTATTCATTGATATTTAGGCATTTTAGAGCAATTTTTATATTAAATATTCATGTAAGAAATACAAGCGTAGACTGTGGCATAAAGAAAAATTCATACAATCACTTGGAAGAACCTATCTGATAAATATTGTAAATAAAAGTTTAAAATGACCCCAGAAAAAAAAACACATCCATAATAAAACGTTAAATGAAAGCTATATTTGGATTAGTCACTTAGGCATGTTAATTTGGTAGCTTACAAATAACTTTTTTCCCCCAACATAATGAGATGATGCTCACTGCTCACTAGTTATTTCTCAAGTTTTTAACTTTGAGCATTATTGCACTTCATTATTCCATAAATGTTTTTTGTTTTTTTTAAGATTAACTTGTATTGAACCTGGAACTTTCCTTTTGTGCTAAATGGAAGTCAAATTATAGGATGTCATGAAATCCGAATGTATGATAATTATACAAGAATTCATGAAACCTGTCATATCAATTATCCATGTGCAATCAATCATCTGTAATATTCGGTGGCCGCAAGAGTGGAAGCATCTGTGCAGCTGGCAGATGTATCATGCTGAGTCCGTAGTTATTCCAGCTGCATATAGTAGATCATGGCGATCACTAATGTGAGAAACTGTAGGACAGAAGTGCATCAGAATAGTGAATCTCTATGGATGTGCAATTGAATTGTTCTTATATAATAGAACTTTAATTTATCTAGTTCATAGAAACATTTTAATACTTATAAATATTAATATAAATACATATAAAAATTAGCTTTAAAATCAACATATTGTTTTATTTTCATATCATTGAACATTAGTGTCCCTAGTATAATCCACAGTGAAACATTTTGTAATCAGGACACATTCTTGCATTCCCTCTGTGCTATTTTTGGTTGTTGGTGTATTTACACATGCATCACACTACATCTTTGATTTTTGCATAAATTCTGATTTTCAGCATTTTGTGGTGTGACAGGGTTTTTTTATTGCAAGCTTTTAAAGCGGTTTGAAGCAGGTAATTTAGAAAACATTTAGATTATATTACTTACCACTAATATGAGAACAGAGAAACCGTACCAGCTCACAGCCCAGGTGTAACGGCTTAACACAGATTCAATGTACTGGAAGCAACCCTGAAGTATCAAAACAATACAACAAAAAATTGACAGAAGCACCATGAAGTAACATGCAAAGTGACGCATCTAAATTGAATCATATATAAAGTTGTATCACTGCACAGTGGTTCTCAGGAAACAATTTTATAATTTGTAAATCGTCATAGAGAAAAATATATTTAAAAAAAAAAAGAAAAGAAAGAAATTTATCAATCTGGCCCTGACCTGAATAGCCCCAACATCATGCAGAATTATTTATGTGAATGAGAAAAATGTATATATGCCTGTTTATTTTACTGTCAGAATTAGTTGAAATTATTTGAATTTAAATTATTTGCATTCAAATTATCTCAATCAGAACAGACCACTTTGTGTTGTGACACCAGTTGAGAACCACTGTCTGACAACTAACTGCTTTATTTCCTTCCTTTATTTCCAACCAACTGCTTTATTTCCTGCAAGTAATGCAGGTTTACTGCATTAGTTTGTTGCTGTCTGTTGTATTCTGTATATCAGGTGACATGTTACGAGACTTAATCGTTACCTTTGAGAATATGGTGGTGGCCTTGCCAACCTTACAGCCTTCTTTATCTTCCACCTCAAAGGTACTCAGTCTCTTGCAGCAGCTGAGGGGCCAGATGTATGTAGAATTGAATGTCTGTTTAAAGGTGGAGTTATACTGAAACCAGTCTGCCGGACCGTCTGCTCCACAGCACTCGACCTGATGGAGGAGAAGGTGGGATTAATCAATCTCAGTACAATCAAGAGAAAAATGTACATCAGCTGAATTCTACACTAAAAATGCTGGGTTGTTTCAACCCAACTTTGGGTCAAATATGGACTAACCATCTTTTGGGTTAAACTTTTATTTAAAAAAATTAACCCAACAGCTGGGTTAAGTCCATATTTGGCCCAAAGGTGGGTTGAAACAACCCAGCATTTTTTAGACTGGTTTATATATATTAATCAATCAAGTTGTGTTGCTTAGAAAACAAAAATGCACTTTACTTGCAGAATTCTATATGAATCCATCAAACTGTGCTGCTTTACTCTTTAAAAAAAATGCTGGGTTGTTTCAACCCAACTTTGGGTCAAATATGGACTAACCCAACTTTTGGGTTAAAATTTTAATTAAAAAATTTACCCAGCAGCTGGGTTAGTCCATATTTCACCCAAAGTTGGGTTGAAACAACCCAGCATGTTTTGTAGAGTGTTTGTAAGCATAAAATTCGAAGAATAAACATGTGGTGACATTTACTGTTGTTTGACGAGTTTTCACGGCCGGAATCCAGTAAATTAATCGACAACATAAATCTGTAATTTTATGTGAGGGTGATAGATTTCCCCTCGCTGTTTCCATTTAAAAATGTTTTTTTATTATTATTAATCATTTTGTTTCTTGACGCAATAAGCAGCAATTTTTACCATGGATATGGTGGTTAAAAACAACCTTGATTCCCTCTGCATCCATTACTTGTGGTAAAATCACTGAAATTCAGTACATCTCAAGTCTTACTATTTATATGAAGCCAGCAACCCATCAAGAAGATATATGATCAATCTGTTGCAACAGTTATTCTCAGCGGTTTATGTGAGGACAAACTGGTTTGTCCACTCTCACAAGGCAACAGAAAGGCATGTTGTATCAGGTCTGAGCTGAAAATTAAGGTTTTTCTTTCCTAATATTATCTAAATGTGTGTGTGTGGTTTTTTTTTAACCATGATCCTTGGACAGGTGTAAGGTAGTTGTGTTCGTTAAAAGCCAAGAGGTCATCATTGGTGTTCTGTTTACCTGTTCCATCACTCTGTTCCATGTCTGTGTAATCTGCTTTCCTTGTGTGCTGCTGTCCGCATAGTATTGCAGCATCTGTTTCTTTACAAAGTTACTGTTCCCAACCAGCTATAATAAAGGAAAGAGGATTTTAAAAATAAAGAAAAGGCTAACTTTATCTCCATTATAAGTCTGCTGTTGTTCCATTACATATGATTATGACATTTTAGACTGTAATTTACAGGACAGAGTACAAACAACAGAAAACTTTAGGAAGAGAGAGCAGGAATACAGTACAGAGTGGCTGGTGACTGTACTCACATAATCCCGGTTGGTCGCTGCTGTGATGGCGGATGCGCATTCAAACAGAAAGATGATGAACATTATGATAAGGTACTGAGGAAGGATGACAGTTAAAGATAATCAGTTAAAATTAATTTCGACATTTCAATTGTCTCACTGAAGGTGATATTGAATAATTGTGATTAATGTAATTATGGAAGGTATTAGGATTGCTGTCTTCTATGAAAACCTACCACCATCATGAATCCACGGCTTCTTTTCAGGGCAGCAAAGATGCCAAAGATGCATGTGAGGAAGAAGGCAAAGCCTGTAAAAATGGCAATCCAGGCTGCAGCAAAGATATCATCTTTCCCCGACACACCAGATATGGGGTAAAGTTTATACCCGTCTGCTGCTACCCAAATGCCCACTGCGAATAATGCCAGTCCTGCAGCCTGAAGGGGAAAATACATTAAAAAAAAAGTACTAAGTGACAACTTGGATATTTGAGCTGATTAAACACAAACATATGACATTTTACCCTTGTTTCACAGACGAGGCTTAAACCTAGTCCCAGGCTAAAATATAAGTCTGAGCTGTTTCAGCTGAAAGAAACTTGCACTGACTGATCTTAAAATGTGACCCTGGACCACAAAACCAGTCTTAAGCCGCTGGGGTATATTTTTAGCAATAGCCAAAAATACATTGTATTTTCTTTTATGCCAAAAATCATTAGGATATTAAGTAAAGATGTTCCATGAAGATATTTTGTAAATTTCCTACTGTAAATATATCAACACTTAATTTTTGATTAGTAGTATGCATTGCTAAGAACTTAATTTGGACAAATTTAAAGGCGATTTTCTCAGTATTTAGATTTTTTTGCACCCTCAGATTCCAGATGTTCAAATAGTTGTATCTCGGCCAAATATTGTCCTGTCCTAACAAACCATACATCAATGGAAAGCTTATTAAATGACTCTCAATTTCAAAAAAATTTACCCTTGTGACTGGTTTTGTGGTCCAGGGTCACATATGTCAGTGCCCTTGTTTTGTCCAGATGCACACCAGTAATGTTTTTTTTTCTTTTAAATAACATTCATAAAAATTACTTAAATGTCCTAATTGAACTATGGCCTAATTCTGGTGAAACCAGGCCTTTACAACAGAAACATAATCTTTGTATTATTCTGTTTCAGACTTACAGCAGCGATTGCATTCAGAGCAATAACTACAAACATCAAACATGTCAAGGCTCCTGCACCCATGGCTGTAGTGTGTTTTTCTGTCTGGCCTCGTCACACTTTCCTGAAGAAAAATACTCAAGATTATTTATAAGGTAACGGTCTGATCTGTGGTCACTGAGAATTTTTTTAAAAACAGTATAACAGTGTATATTTAAAATACAGTATAGATTATAAAGATAATAAATCCAAAACCAAACACATAAGCAAATCAAAGTGGACTAATATGCTGTTAAAAATAGAAAAAAGTAGCTGCTCACGGACCCACCTGTTCCAGTCTGAGACTGCACCTGCTTTACCTCTACCTGTCTGTATTCGGTTCATTTACTTTTGTGGACACTTTCACGACGTCAAACCTGTTTGTCGTGTGTTTTTTTTTGTTATACAGGCCACATGAGATGGGATGGGCAACTTCACTCCCTGTGTTTTTACCACCAAGTACTTTCAGTTAATCCAGATGACATTTTATTGAAATGATTACTAAATGAATCTAGGAGTGTCTATATTAAGGAAAACGGTGACAGTTGCCATTGCTATTTCAAAAACATTTCAATTTACAGTGTGAACAATGTACAGGTGCATCTCAATAAATTAGAATGTCGTGGAAAAGTCAAAACTCAAATTGTGAAACTCGAGTATTAAATAAATTCAGTGCACACAGACTGAAGTAGTTTAAGTCTTTGGTTCTTTTAATTGTGATGATTTTGGCTCACATTTAACAAAAACCCACCAATTCACTATCTCAACACATTAGAATATGGTGACATGCCAATCAGCTAATCAACTCAAAACACCTGCAAAGGTTTCCTGAGCCTTCAAAATGGTCTCTGTTTGGTTCACTAGGCTACACAATCATGGGGAAGTCTGCTGATCTGACAGTTGTCCAGAAGACAATCATTGACACTCTTCCCAAGGAGGACAATTAAAAGAACCAAAGACTTAAACTACTTCAGTCTGTGTGCACTGAATTTATTTAATACATGCGTTTCACAATTTGAGTTGAATTACTGAAATAAATGAACTTTTCCACGACATTCTAATTTATTGAGATGCACCTGTATACAAATAGTAGTCCAAGCCACTCAAAGTAGGATTTATATTTAAAAAACCTTTAAGTCATGTCTGTAGAAATCAAATACTGATGTGGCTTCATTTATTGTATTGAATATATTTTTAAAATATTTATAAAGGCTTTTTAAATTAAAATCCTTACCTTGGAGTACTGTTTTTGTATGACATCTAAATGTACCTGTTGGTCTTGTGCTCAGGGAGAAATGCTGACCTCGGCTGGAGCATCACACCATATACAACAGCATATAAGGTGAATTCATAAATGCCACAACATTTTCCTTATTAGTAGTAGTACTGACTAAGGTAAGCATCACTGTAACTATTTCTAATACTTAGTGTTGAACAAATCCAAGTCATCCAATGAACCAAAGCACAATTAAGACTTGATAATGATCTTGTTTGAATTGGGCCAGTAAGCAACCATCCAGAAATTCCTAGCAACCACATAGCATCATACTAAAAATACTCAAAACACCTTATTATCAGCTTAACAATTAAAAAACGTACATATGGTGGGAATCTTTGCATGGACAAGCATCACTCACAATTTCAAAAAAATGTATTGTTATTATTTATCTTTGGTGGTGAACAGGGTTGCCAGGTTTTCACAAGAAACCCCGCCCAATGGCTACTGAAAACTAGCCCAAAACTAGCCCAATCGCGTTTTGAGGGGGTCCCCAGTTAAAAATCGCATTCCGGGGGTAAAATACATGTTTTTTGGCTGGGTTCCCCAACTAAAATTCGCATTCCAGGGGATAAATATCATGTTATTGGAGTCGCTTCAACCCGCGGACATGAAAAACAACCCGCAGCAACAATGTTAAAGTAGCCCAATTCCGCAGGAAAACCGCGGACTTGGCAACACTGGTGGTGAAATAACATGTGTAGAGTTATAAAGACTTGAAAATCTGTGGTGTGGATGTGAATTCTACCTCTCCTGAAACTTTTCAAAATTCCGAATTTCACAAATGTTATTAAAAACTATTAAAAAAAAAAAAAAACCCCGGTGGGAAAAAATGGGTTAAATGGAATTAAGTACACCATGATGCTTTAACAAACTTAAACGCCCTGAGAACTGTTTACAATGTCATCTAGAAACCTTGTCAAACAAAGTGTTGATTTTAGCACAGCTGACTGTCCCGCAAACACACTCATCCAGGAGGACTTAAGGACGGAGGACGCACTTTTGCAGCTTATTGTTGCTCGAGAGCAGGTGAGCATTGATTTATTGTATTGTGTTCTGTTGACCATATTTTATCTGTGAACACTGTTTGTCAAATTCAATCATTAGGCCTGTATACCATTGGTGTTAGCAGTAGGTACACAGTGTAGCTAGTGTAAGCTGTATTATGAAATGTTTTTTTGTTTGTTTCAAGGTACAATTGAAGATGGAACAAAAACTTTCAGATGAAAAATTAAAATGTATGCTCGCCCCTTGGAGGTTTTCCCTCAGGGCACCTGGATTTGAAAACAGGCTGGTGACGGCTCTACAACTGTTTGAGCGTTTCCCTTTAGACATAGCTGTGACTGGAGGAACACCGGAGGCTAATGCTCAGCTGGCTTCTGCAATCTGTGGGCCAAGTGAGGAAATTGAAGAGGAGGAATGGGAAGCTGGTGATGAGGAGGAAGAAACAGATGAGGAAGAAGAAGCAGAAGACTGGGAGGAAGATGAAAGTGCAGATGAGGAACCTAGTATAAAGTCTAAGTTAAATACTAATCACCAGAGCAGCAGCAGGACGAAACGTGTTCGAATAGCAGAGCATGCAGAATATATAGGGAGAGGCATTCCTGATTTTGACTCTGTGATTTTACACCGTCAAATCCCAAATGTTCGTGTGTGGACTGTGCAGGGCCATCCAACCTCAAATTCCATTATTAACCAGACCAACCAGCAGTATGACTCCACATGCTATGATGTTCTAGTGGTTCTCACTACAGAACGGCACAAGGAGGACCACATGTGGCTCAAAATGGAATTGCATGGCAGAGATCAGGATTTTTTTCTGGTTCAAGCTGAGCGGGACTGGGACGTGGTCAAGGAGAAGCCTACAGGGCCGTGCATGACCTGTGCCTGGGAACGAATGAGAACTCGCAAACTGGAGTTGCAAAAGAGAAGTAAGGAAGTATTTGGAGAGACGGCCGATTCAGAAGCAGACAGCAAGAATGCTTCAAACGCATCCCAAGTTCCAGAGTTTGTGAAGATGAAGGATGTCACCAAGGTGCTTGCTGAAGCCCTGCCTGAGCTTCGGAAGAAGGCTTTTAGTCAGTTTCTGGTGGTGATTACAAAGGAACTTCGGATTCCTAAATTACTGTCTGGTGACACACAGTAAGTCAGCTTCTTTGTGTTTTGAAATGTTTGATATTACTCAAACTTGATTTCCATTTGAACCTTACTGAAATAACAGCCATTGCTGGTTACACATGTCCTGGGGTCAACATGTTCATTGGTCCTGGAAGAGCAATCGTGTCAAAAAAAAAGTTCTAACCCAATCCCTACCCCTAATCCAAACCCAAACTTAAAATAACCTAACCCTTAAACTAGAGGCAAAAGGTGGGCTGATAATAATGGTGTTCAATGGAACAACAATCCTAAATTCTAATCCAATCCCTACCATTAATCCAAACCTAACCCGGGGTTGTCAGTCCTGCTTCTGGCCAATGTCCTGTAGAGATTAGTTCCAACCTGCTACAATACATCTGCCTGAATGTTTCTAGTAGAGGTCTTGAAGACCTTGATTAGCTGGTTTATTTGTGTTTAGTTACGATGGAGACTAAATTCTGCAGGACAGTGTCCTTCCAAAAGCAGGATTGGACACCCCTGACCTAACCCTTATACTAGCGGGAAAAGATACTTTAGGTTGATAAGAAATCCCCTAACCCTAATGTTAGCCCTAACCATAAAATCTGATTGGTTGTTAGTAATATTCTAGGACCAACAAGGATGTGGACCCAGAAGCATGCTTAACTCAGTGTTCAGTTGCTGGAAACCATGTTGTGTTTTGGACATTGGTCCACAATTTGGGATGCCGGTGTGCTTGTGTCCTTACTAGGCTGATTAACTTGCTTAACTAGCTAGTTATTTTGCTCATTAGGAAGTCTATGTTGATCCACTAGCTTAGTTTTGTTGTTAACAAGCACTAACTGGCATAAAAACAGTATGAAATAGCATGAAAATCCATTGTTCATGAAGCTTTATGGCATTGAATCTGGGTCAGGGCAGACCTTATATTTTCTTACAGCATCTACATTTATCTAACAAATTGGCTACATTTGCTTCTCAGGTTTGTGGTCTCAACTGCTTTAAGGTCGAGGAAGATAAACCAGGATGATCTTGATCAGATCACCAAGCTCTCGCAGCCGAGAGATCTCACTGACAATCCTTCCAAGCTTCAGGCCATCCTTGCCGCTCTTGATCACTTCCGGCTGGATATCGGTGTGCTGGGTGAGACGGGCTGTGGCAGCTCCAGCTTGGTCAATGCCCTCTTGGGCCTGGAGAATGGTGATGAACGAGCTGCCTCAACCGGTGTTATTGAAATAACCAAAGAGGCTGTGAAGTATCCCTATCCCTCCCCCAACGTCTGTCTTTGGGACCTTCCTGGGATTGGAAAAATAAGTGATCTTGGCAGCCTGTCTTGTGCTTCCAGCTCTTCTGAATCTCAACGCATAACATCTGCACTCTCTTTGTGTGATGTATACATACTGGTGTCTCCTTTGAGGCTTAGGTTGGGAGCCATACAGTTGCTGCAGCAAGCATCCTCCCTAGGGAAAGAATGTTACCTGGTGCTTTCCATGGCAGACTTGATTGAGGAAAAATCCATTGTAGAGTTGAGGCAATGGACTGAGGAAGTCTTGGGTAAACTGGGTCTCCAGCAGAGCTTTTTTCTGGTGTCTGCTCATCATCCAGAAACCTTGGATTTACCCAAGCTGAAGGAGACGATGAATGCAGCCTTTCCGAGTCATCAGAGAGTTGCTCTTGCCAGATACGCAGCAAAGCAACTGGACGGAGATGTATTCTGGAAAAGATCAGATTCTTGCAAATTTATGTAAATAATTAAAAAAGGGTATATTCTCATACTCAAGCATATTTTATTAGGGAGGGATTTCTGTTTGTTTAACTCACTCTCCAAATATAGTTCATCCCTATATGAGAACCACTCTAGTCAGATGCAGTGTATTAGCTAGTGACTAAAGCCTTTTTTGTACGTGATGTTTATTATTATTTGTCACTTTTTTTTAATTTTCAGGCTACCCATATCTTCCTGAATTCTTTTGTTCAGACATAATGTGAATATACATTCACCCATTTAGATTTTTTTCTTTAGAATTAATTCTTGCGTGCCACCGTATTTGCAAAACATGCAATATTTCATGCAATTGGGCGAAGGTCTAAATATTGTAACCTTTTGCAAGATATGATAATGTTGTATTTTTTCTTTTCTGTTCATGATTAATTTGGTTGAAAAATAAGCCAATAATTTTGATATTGATATTTACATTTTGTGATGTGATAAGTGGTGTTTGCCCGTGCAAAACCTGCCACCACATTGTTAGGGTTGCTAGAGTGTTGCTGTGCAGTCACTGAGGCATTCAGAGTGTTTTAGTGAGTTGCTAATGTATGTGGTTGCTACGGTGTTTTGGATGGTTGCTTAGTGGTTGTATGTTGGCCCAAATCAAGTCTCTATGATATTCGGTCCTTTCTTCAATAAGCCACATGGTTTGATGTAAAATGTAGCACAAATTGTGTGGGAAAATGTATGCTGAAGTTTATACTTAGGGTTTGTAGTTTAGTACGACTTATCAGATTTTCACTTTCATCTACAACAAGTATTCGATCTGCAAAGCCCGTAAGAATTTACATTTAAGCAGGTGTGTCAGGAAACAGGAACCGGTCTATTGGTTCCTAGTGAAGCATGGGTGAAGTGAATCTGACGACCGTATCTTCATCCGTGCCACTCACACCATTTAATTTCTGTGATGGAAAACATGGGAGCTGCAGTCTAATTATTCACACGACCCCACCCTCCAGTGCCTCTGGGTGAAGCCATCTGTGAACGTTAGTTACTCCGCTTTGTCCAGGGAGGAGCCACAAATCACTTTCCTCAAAGCCATAGGGCAGCACTAACATTCAATTTTAAACTCACCCATCATGAAAGCATGACAGATTGGTCCAGAAAATGCTCAGTGTGCCGTGAAATGCCTGCACTGCTGATGAAAAGACGCACCGTGCATGAACATCTCGCAGCATTATTTGTGAACATTTGATGATCACCTTGGGGACATTGGCTGTAGTACCACACGGTGTTTGTAGGGATAACCGTTTGGCCTTAAGCGTGAAAGACGACTAAAAATGTAAGCTGAATGAGCAAGAGTCAACCAGTCATCTGTCAGCTGAAGACTTGTATGCAAACAACATGAACCTTGTAAGTAATGGATTGTCAGTGCAGTGTTACTTGATGCCAAAGCTGATGGGAAAAATTAAAAGAAGAGTTCGGGAGATGAGAAACCCAAATGCTATGGTGTCTTCAGTGGATCTGAGTCACAACGAGAGCACACGACTGGCTATGGATGCTCTCTTGGACAGAGGGACTGATGGATACCAGGAAGTGCTGATCAAAGAGAATGAAGCAAACTTTCTGTCAGCGCAGGAGAAAACGTACATCTTAAACAACATTAAAAAGCCTCTCACTGACCGTGAAGAGGCAGACCGTGATGAAGGGATTTCCAGTTCTCCATCAGTTTCTTCTGAGACATACTTTCCTGCGGTCACAGAGAGTGAGCCTCCACTTCTTGATTACGGCTGGCCTGTGGCTGACTGGAGTTACCATCTGCAGGGGAAATTTACTTTTGGAAATGCATTTTTAAAAAATCGTCAATTGTAGCATCTAAAAACACACATTTAGCAAATACATTTATATAAATTTTATCTAAAATTGTGTTGTTAAAAAAAATAGATAATTAGTTTATTTCAAGTAGCAGCTCTTTACTCTCCATTCACAGCAGTAATTGCAAAAAGAATGCTGTTTTCAGACAAATTTCAAACACTCCCATCTTCCATTGTAGCATGGAAGCCCTCCCCAAACTCACACTGCTGGTTGAGCCAATGCATTTCCATCGATTGCTATTTATGCAGAAACTTCACCTTTTACTAAGTCTCACGTTTGAGTGTTTTTCACTGATGACACTTTTACTTTGTCATAGTCTCACCTGGCTATCCTGGCAGGTTCACAGAAGCTTGGCCATACTCTTCAAAGGCAGCGGGGTTAAACCTTTCGACCTGGAGTTTCACAGACTCTATGCCACTTCTAAACCAGTCCCAGGATTTACCTGCCACACATCAGATCCTGGTGATCTCTGCCTACCCATTGAGAAACTCCAGATCCCGATGGGCCCGGCCGTAACTGCTGGAAACACTCCCGACCACCTACAACAGAAACCTCGTCAGCCCAGGAACCCGAGTTTCCCAACAACTCAAGTCCTGGCCAGACAAACCAGCTATCCAAACGTCACCACTGGACCGCAAATATCTCAATGGCTTCCACGGAGGAACACGATCCATCATCCCATTGCTCGTCAGTCCCCAGATTTCAATACGAAGAGCCAAACTTGGCGTCCAAAACAGGGCAATCACATCAACAGAGGTGTTCCTGCAACTTCCCATTGGTGCTAGAGCAGGTTATTGTAATGCTTTATTAGACACTGGTGGTGGGTAGATTGTATTGGTAGATGTAGAAATTTATGTATTTTAAAACCTTTAACTTTATTCTGCTTTGTAATGGTAAAAGCATGTAACTCCAATAAAAGATACATTCAATTATAAAAATACAATCAATATTCATATTAGGCCTATTCAAATGTCTCCTGCAGAGGTCTGTGCGTGGATAAAGCTGGAGTCTCCTCCTGCAGTTTGGTGTGGAGTTTGTTCCACCACCTGTCATCAAAGTCTTTAATATAAAGTCCTGATAAACTCTCTCCATCTTGGTTTTCCTCTCTCATCTTCTCTGGATTGAGGTCTTCTGCCATCACCTAGATCAGAATAAATGAAATCAGTTTCTAATGTGAGACCATGGATGTTCATTACAGATGTTTTGGGGAGTTGTGTGAGAGATGTGCAATTCTGTTATGTATACATTTAGAGAACTAACTTTTTTGATGCAAAACAATGGGTTGAAATCACATTGAAGTAGTGACTTTAGAAAACACTGCAATGGAATACTGTAACACAGCTCGTAGTCACGGGAAGGAGGCGGCGGGAACCGGCAAACATTTAAAGAAAACTTTAATAAAATAAACAAACACAAAATAAAGTCCAGGCCTGGTTCTCTCTCGTCCAACACTGTCGTCAGTCCTCCTTTTATCCTTCCGGAGCTCCTCCGTGGGACTCGAGAGTGGTGCAGGTGTCGTGCATTAGCATTTACTCCACCGGCCTTGCTCCGTTCCCACGGCACAAATACTCAATCCAAAAATTAAAGTTATGTCATTATTTTTCCACCCTCTTGTTGTTTCAAACCTGTATGATTTTCTATGTGTTCAGGCACTACATTACATGTCTTCTGAGTTTGTGATGACATTAGGGTGAGTAAATAGTTACAGAATTGTCAATTTTGGGTGAAGTATTCCTTTAAATACTGATTGCACAAACAATTATCAATTGAAAGACATCAATAACGGTGGATTTGTGGTAGTAGTCCAAGGCCCAATCCCAATTCTATTTTATACCCCTTCCCCTACGCCTACCCCTTCCCCTTGTCCATTGAAACAGTGTCAAGGGGTAGGGGTGAAAATATTCCCCTAAGAATTGGGACACCACTACTATACGTCACACGTCGTCTAGCTACTACAATACACACACCTATACTGGTGTGTGCATTAGAGCATTTAATTACCGTTCTATATTAATGCGCTGCTTACTGACACATATTATATATATTTATATATCGGAGATCGCACAGCTCACACATCCAGGAGAAAAGAAACTGGTCAACGCTGCCTCACGACTTTTATTAATAACAGTTTAAATACTGAATCGCTACATTATATTTTCCAGAAACGAGAGGATAAATACCGCAGTTTTTTTTAAGTAAACGCACTCTGAAAAGAGAAACGCGCATACACGCAACTTTCATCTCTCTCTCTCAATTCAATTAAGCTTTATTAGCATGACTGTGTAACACAATGTTGCCAAAGCATTAACATAAACAGTATATAACAACAACATAACAAATAATAAATATAATCCATCTAAATAAATGAAAAGATAAAGTCAGTATCGAGTTAATCATGTTTAACATTTAACATTGTGAATGGTTAATACATATTTAGCAGCTAGTACAGCTGTGTTGTCATCTTCAAGTAAAAAGGGCATTTTCTCAGTATCACTAAGTTCAGTAAATGATTTTCACTGGCGAGGAGGGCTTTATATCAGATTGAATCAGGATCAGATTGATGGAGGTGATGCCAGAACTGAACACATCTCTTCTGGATCTCAATCTTCAGTGGGTAGAAGCCTAATTCAGCTCTGCAGGCATCATTGGACATACCTCTATGGACCGCTAAAACGTTTTTGATCATTTCTAGTTGTAGTTTTTCTATTGAAATGTTATACCAATTCTTAAAATGTATTACTGGTCCCCAGATTTCACTCCCGTACAGCAGAATTGGTTTAATGATTGCGTGATATAATTTAATCCATGTTTTAATTGGCCAGACCGTGATTTTATGGCAAAATTCATTCAAGGCCTTCACAGCCAGACTGAAGCCCCCTGATGCGGAGATCTCGATGCCCAGGTAAGTGTAGCTGCTGCTGTGCTCTAGGACTTCTCCTCTGTAACTGAACTGGTATCTGTTTCTCTGAGACCTGGCCTTCTTCTGGAACACCATGACCCTGGTTTTGTCCAGGTTGACCGTCAGTGCCCATTCCTCACAGTACTGTTCCAGCAGGGCCAGGCTGTGCTGGAGACCCTCAGCTGTGGGGGACATCAGCACCAGGTCGTCTGCATACAGCAGGCAACATGCCAAATAGAGTCGAAAGCTTTTTTTAAATCAATAAAACATGTTAATATTTTTCTTTGTTTGCCCTTTAGATTTTTGTTGACTAGAGTATGGAGAGAATAGATGTGGTCGAATGTATGTTGTTTTGGTAAAAAGCCAATCTGTGATTTATTTAGGATGTTGTGTCTTGTGAGGAATGTCACTATGCGGCTGTTTATTATATTGCAGAAAAGCTTAGCTAGGTTACTGCCCACACTAATGCCGCGGTAATTACTGGGAATTTATCTCCTGTTTTGTATATAGGTATGATCAGTCCTTCAGACCAGGCCTCAGGGAAGTCACCAGACGATAAAATCAGATTAATAATTTCGCCAGAGCTTGAATTATGTAAGGGCTGCTGATTTTGAGCATTTCATTGCTGATGTTGTCTTGTCCACATGCCTTCTTTAATTTGAGATTTTTAATGTGCTCTGTTATTTCTGATGTTGTTATAATCATGTCGAGTGGGTTTTGGTAATTTTGTATTGTTTTCTTTAAATCTTCTAGTTTTCTCTTTGTTTTTGTTTGGGGCTGGTTGAGGTCTGGTTCAAGTTTTTGGTAGTGCAAAATGAATTACTAATGTATAAGTATCTAAACTACAAATAAAAATGTAGATGTTAGTGAAGCTTCAGGACTGAAGCTCTGGATCAGCTGAGGGAGGGGCTTGCTTTCTTTGCTCATCTCTTGGTCTTGCAGGGCTTTATAATGATATGATTGGGGGTCACGGAGCTTCAGATGTTTCCAGAATTTAATTGCCCTTTTTTGTATCTTTATGATTAGAGGATATTTGCCTAATTCTGCCCTGCATGCGTTATTTGTTGTGTGCCGGTGCACATGTAATATATTTTTTACAGAGTTCTGCATGCAGGGTCTCAATCGGATGTTTTTCCCATTTGGTGAAATCTTGATTTGGATTTGTCAGTGGACCCCACACCTCACTGCCAGAGAGGGCAATGGGCTCAATTACTGATTCTAATATTTCTCTCTCTCTCTCAAATTCAAATTCAAATGAGCTTATTGGCATGACTTATTTGAAGGGCTGTCTGGCCCTTCCCCTACCCCTCCCCCTCCAGCCAAGAGAATTGAGACACCCCTTCAAGTGAATGCGCGAAACGGAGAGGTAGGGGAAGGGCTAAGGGGTAGAACTGGGATTGGGCCTAAGTCTGGGGTTATTAAATGTTTTGATGCCAAGGACCCCTAAATACAATGACCCCACTTCCTTAAAATCCGACATACAGTATATTGTTTTCTTAATTAAATAATTGAATAATAAACAACTACTGTGTGTGTGTATATTAGGGCTGCACGATAAATCGAAATGGAATCGAGATGGCGATTCGACAGAAGCTGTGATTGTCATGCGTATCTTTTAGTGAAGCATGGTTCTGTGATCAGCAGTAAATCTCCATCCAAAGGCCAGCGGGCGCTCTCGCGCTGAAACTCCAAATACGCCTCGCAAAAGAAACCCAGAAAATGCTGCAGCTGAATAAACAGAAGATTCAACTGCTTTCATTGATTCAACGTGACTAATAAACACACGACTACGGCAATATACGGTTTATCGGTGTTCTTATTATTATAATTTTCATTAAAATAAAGTATATTTATAATGCAATGCCTTTATCACTGCTTAAATACTATGAAATATGTCGCGTGCCTTATTCTGTGTTAGAAGCCACATCATCTCACAGAAGGATTTATTTCAAACACTCGACTCACGTTATGAAGTGAGTTTGGAGTAAATATGTTATTAAATGTGGTATTTTCACATGCTTTCAGATGGAGCAGCATTTACTTCACAGTGCCGTAGTTCACTGAGAAGCTATGCAAACAGCTGTCACTATCGTAAACGATTTCAGAATCGCGCAATAAAATCGTATGCGATTTTTTTTGCATAACTTGTCAGTGAACTACGGCTGTGTGTAGTAAATTCTGCTCCATCTGAAAGCACGTGATGATGATTTCATGCTGATTACAGAACCGGCATTACTATCAAAATGCGCATGACAATCGCATTCGATTAATTGTGCAGCCCTAGTGTGTGTGTATGTATGTATATATATATATATATATATACTCGTACTGTTTTTTTCTCTCTCTTAAAGTAGTTCTTATTGTCTGACCTCTGAGACTGTCTGAAGCATTTTTTCTGTTGGCTGCAGAACATGTAGAGTTTCCTCAATGTCCTGTAGAGCCCTCTGGCTGTTCTCCAGCACAAATGAGAACTGCTGAATCCGCAGGATTTCAATTAACAACCTGAAAAAAAGGAAACAAATAAGCAAGATGAACAAACCTGGTGCTGAGTTCTTCCGTTAACATCAAAGCCAGTAAATAAACATCTAGTTCTGTTGTGGCTGACATACCTTGCTCTAATCAAGCACATGATGGTCTTTAGTCGTATAATGTTATTTGTCCCCTGCTGCTTGTTGTGTTCTTCCTCAGTGCTGGATCTCTCTGGACAGAGAGGAGACTCCAGGAGCCTCTGAAAGCTCAAGGCCAGATTCAGCCAGTACCACGGATGGTACGGATGAAGACCGCACAGCTGCTGCAGGCTGGAGATGCTGTTTGTCAGATCTCTGTAGTGTTCATGAACACTCAGTTCCAGCTGAAGGACACAGGTGAGGTGGCAGGTGTTGGATACTTCGGTCCTCTGTCAGTAAAACATCATCAGCAAAAGCATACATACAAGTTGAGTTAGTAGTGGAGTAAGTCACTTAATATATTTACCAGTTTCTCACAGGCATTTAGAGCCTCTTCTTTTTTCCCCAGATGACAGCAGCATCGTGCGATCCCTTCCAGCACATCTCTCTTTACTGATATGTTTCCAGCAGGTATGAGAGAGAGGCAGGATAAATACTCATCCAGAGCCACCTGTCATTGACACAACCCACCAATCAGCTTATGAATCAGATAATAGTGAGAGATGGTGAATTCAGCTCTTTATACCTGATGCTGTTTCTTCCTGTAGGCCAGGTCTCCTCGAAACTTAAGGGTTTTTTGTTCTTCTAATGGGTCCTCAACATTTCCATCTTCACAAAACCACTAGATATAATAAAACAAAGAAGAAAACAAAACATGGCCTGTTGGAATGTTCCTTTATTTAATTCCTGAAAAGATACTTCAGTTTTTTGTTAGAGAAGGATTTTCTTTTTATGAAATATTTTAGTTAGGCCTTTTATTTTAGTTATACACACACACACTAAGACGAGCCTTTATGTTCTTTTTGCTCAGCAGCGGTTTTCGTCTTGGAACTCTGAAATGCAGACCATTTTTGTCCAGTCTCTTTCTTATGGTGGAGTCACGAACACTGACCTTAACTGAGGCAAGTGAGGCCTGCAGTTCTTTGGATGTTGTTGTGGGGTCTTTTGTGACCTCTTGGATGAGTCGTCGCTGTGCTCTTGGGGTAATTTTGGTCGGCCGGCCACTCCTGGGAAGGTTCTCCACTGTTCCATGTTTTTGCCATTTGTGAATAATGGCTCTCACTGTGGTTCGCTGGAGTCCCAAAGCTTTAGAAATGGCTTTATAACCTTTTCCAGACTGATAGATCTCAATTACTTTCTTTCTCATTTGTTTCTGAATTTCTTTGTATCTCGGCATGATGTCTAGCTTTTGAGGATCTTTTGGTCTACTTCACTTTGTCAGGCAGGTCCTATTTAAGAGATTTCTTGATTGCGAACGGGTGTGGCAGTAATCAGGCCTGGGTGTGGCTAGAGAAATTGAGCTCGGGTGTGATAAACCACAGTTTTACCCGGGGGGCAAACACTTCTTCATTAATAATAAAAACCTTCATTTAAAAACTGCATGTTGTGTTCACTTGTGTTATCTTTGACTAATATTTGAATTTGTTTGATGAGCTGAAACATTAAAGTGTGACAAACATGCAAAGAAATAAGAAATCAGGACGGGGGCCAACACTTTTTCACACCACTGTATATACAAATGTATTCTCATATAATACTCTATTATTTATCAATACATTCAAACACACACATCCTGCCATTTTTAATGACCGTGTGAATTCCGCAGAAACACCTGTATAATTATGATGACAATTATCATCAATCATGTAATTATAACCAAAGTTATATGTTACTTACCATCAGCACATAATGTATGATTATAATGTGGTGAAATATCACTGACTAAAACATACCATGGTATTCTCACGTAAATACTGTACGTTACATATCTTAAGTATCATTAGCATTTGCTGCCATCAATAACTTACCGTAGAAATGTCATGCTTTTCTTTGAAATGAAAGTAGCATGCTGTGTAAATATACGAGCCATGTCTGTGTGGTATCGGTAGTTTGTTGTAAATGTTGAGTGTTTTACCCACCAGAGGTTCGCAGAGTTTGGGCTCGTACGCGGGAAGAGCAGCTGAGACTCTGTTCCTCGATTCCTCAAACACAGAATCATCAAAAGTGCTGCCCAGGATCTCCATGATAAAAACACGCGTGTTTTCCTCTCACACACTCATGAAACGCCACAACCCCGCAAACATTACAGAAATGTCAACAAGGAATCCTTCTTCTTTAAATTTTATTGGCGGTTGGCAAACCAACTGAAATGTGCATTTACCGCCACCTACTGGACTGGAGTGTGGGCAGTACTTTGAAAGAAAGGACAAGGAGAGGAGGGGAAATAATAATAAAACAAATATATATATATATATATATATATATATATAATGTCAAGGAATCCAGTGAAAAGCAACACTTTAGTATATTTGTTTATTAGTATATTTGTATATCCGTTGCTGCGATACGTCAACGCGTCCGCCATATTGGTGCGGGCAAGAGTTCCCTGTAAACAAATGCAACGAACAGGGAGAGCTGCGGTTTTTCTGAATAAAAATATGACAGCGTTTGTTTTTATCAACTGATATCAGTGGTTTATGATCTACGTGGTGTACAAAAAAAAAATCCAGATGCTTAAAATCTCGATAGTTAAATTAGATAGTAAATCAAATTAACTGAGGAATTACAAAAGCGCACACTTGTGTACATTAAATCTTCTCAAAAAGTATTTTCTGTGTTTAACCTCACCGTTTGAACTTTTCTTGTGCTTCAGGTCAGAACATACCTCGCTCCCTTTGAAATACTGGGAAAACAAATGCCCATCTTAAGTAATAATTTACCAAAATTGAGAAATGGAACAAACTGACAAATACAAATCACACTGGCAGGCTCCTATCTATATTTTTATAGCACTAAATTGATGCAATTATTTACTTACAGGTACATACTCCAAAGCAGACAATAACAAAGATAACTGATGGCTTTATGAAAACACATATGTGATTTGGTACAACAACAGTTCAGCAAATATATGTGTAATATAGTATAAAGTAAGATGTAACAGTAAATAATATATTTACAGTAGTATAACATTTTTATAATAATTAACGACTGAGGCATTTTCTCGAGTCCGCTTATGAGAATGATGGAAAAGATGCCCGCACCAAGATGGCGGCGACGTTGACGTACGATCCAGCGGCCAGTGAGGCGTCTAGGTATTTATATGTCTATGGGTCCATCGAGGGCCATTTTGTTACACCGCTGAGAAAAGTATCAGGTACCACGTGTCATAGCGCCGCACTATAATCTTTACACTCGGATAATGGTATTGAGGTAAATGTAGTATTTTAATTAATGAATTGATAAAATATATAATACGTTGTTTTTTAAAACTCCGCTACGCCCTACAGTATTTTTTATTTATTTATTACATTGTTTCATTTCTCTTTCAAAAACAATAAATATATACTTCTGTTAAACATTTAAATAATATAATAAATTTCCTTCTGTGAAAATTAAAACTGGCAAGTAACAGCAGAGCAACAGTACACGATTAATAATAAAACAATAACTATTTTTTTTGTTTGTTCACTAACGCTTTAAAAGCCAAATAATACATCATAAAAACAACAATGGAAAAAACAAGCGAATATTTATTAAGAAAGTTAATAGTTTAAAAAAAAAAAAAAAACGCTTATTTCTGCCGATTGCAATATTCTTGCGTATTTCTATGCTTGCAGTCCCCGGATGTGGCACGTCACATTAGTGCGCGCGGCGTGATACAAACACATGGTCCGACATTTCTCTGAACGCTGCCGTTTTGGTCAAGATTTTGAGTGTTTCGTTTTATAAACCGCTGGAATGAAAGTTAAAGTGCTTTGTAGAAACCCGGACGATTATGTTCGAGAGACGACTAGAGATATACAACGAGGTATGTAAACATAAAGTCAATATGTAAAGGTTGATGTAGTAGGAAGTAATATACTAACTGTGTTATATTCCCTATCTAGTGCCCAGGAACTATGACCCGACCCTGCATCCTTTTGAGGTGCCCAGGGAATACACCAGGGCCCTAAATGCCACCAAACTGGAGAGGGTGTTTGCCAAACCTTTTGTAGCTTCACTAGATGGTCACAGAGATGGCATCAGCTGCATCACCAAACACGCCAAAAGCCTTTCAACAGTCATATCTGGTGCCTGCGATGGGGAGGTAACACTTTAAAGCCTTTACTGTGCTATTTGAGTATTAAGGCTCTTTTTTAGCTTCTTTTATTGAGCATGTTTACAATACAAGAACAACACACACGCCCAACATACAATAATACTGTAAACCACAAGACAAAGGACACAGTTAATGAACTTCAGTTATGCAATCATTTTTTTCCCCAATATGTCAAAAGAGTGTGCAAATGACCATCTAGATCAGGGGTCCTCAAATCTGGCCCACGAGATCCACTTTCCTGCAGAGTTCAGCTCTAACCCTAATCAAACACACCTGAGCATGCTAATCAGTGTCTTCAGGATCATTAGAAAATCACAGGTAGCTGAGTTTGATCAGGGTTGGAGCTAAACTCTGCAGCGCATTGGCCCTCCAGGGCAAGATTTGAGGAACCCTGATCTAGATTCAGTATGGATGAATGAGTGGGATCATGCTTTATTTATTTTTCCTGACAGGTGAAACTGTGGAACCTTCCTA
Source organism: Sinocyclocheilus grahami (assembly GCF_001515645.1). Lineage (NCBI taxonomy): Eukaryota > Metazoa > Chordata > Actinopteri > Cypriniformes > Cyprinidae > Sinocyclocheilus > Sinocyclocheilus grahami. The sequence continues at coordinate 857,886 of NW_015505764.1, read as the reverse complement.
AACAGGAGTGTTTGAGGACCGTTCAGGCTCATGAAGGATTTGTACGAGGAATCTGTTCCCGCTTTTGTGGCACTTCCTTTTTCACGGTATTTTAATCCCGCATATTCTTCCCGTGAGGCCTTGGTATGGATGAAGGCATTCCAGTTAGCAAGTGGTTGTGCAGTTAGATGATTCTGTGAAATCTTCATGTCATGCAACAGGTAGGAGATGACAAGACCATCAAACAATGGAACTTGGAGGCACCAGGATATGGAGTTCGGGAGGAACCAATTAACACGATTCTGGGGAAGGTACAGTTTCAGCTTACACGTTATATTGAAGATTATGTATTATTATAATAGGCAGAAATGGCTGCATTTATTTGGCCTAAAATACAGTAATACTGTAATACAATAATATTGTGAAATATTATTACAATTCAAAATAACAGTCTTCAGTATCACATAATCCTTCGGAAACCATTCTAATATGCTGATTTGCAGCTCAGTTAATATATATATATATATATATGTGTGTGTGTATATGTATGTTTCTTGAGGAGTAAATAAACATGATATTGATTTCTGTAGGATTATGTGACACTGAAAACTGGAGTAATGATGCTGAAAATTCAGCGTTTTCATCATTGAAATTAATTACATTTTAAAATATATTCCAAAGCAGTTGTTTTAAATTCTAATGATATTTCACAATATTACTGAACTAAAATGAAAAATAATTACTTTAAAAAAACAAAGAATTATTATATAAAAATCACCATTTTATATTGAATATACAATAAAAAGCAGGGGTTAATCTAAATATATTGCAATGTCAAACTAAATGTAATAAATTAAATGTAATAATGTCAGTGAATAATTAGGGTATGTTTTACAGTGTTAGCCACTAAATTATATTTAGTCCTATTTATAAATATGCACACACTTTTAGGGTTCTGTAAGGTTTTCAGTTTCTAACAAGGCCTGTTGTGTCTTGCAGGCGGTGTTCACTGGCATTGACCACCACCAGAGGGAGAGCACGTTTGTAACCTGCGGGCAGACTGTGGATATCTGGGATGAGCAGAGGAGCAGTCCCATCCGCTCCTTCAGCTGGGGTGTGGACAGCTTCAGCTGCGTCCGCTACAACCCTGTGGAGGTGATCAAATTTAATTTTAGCTTACTTCTATGGACATTTTCCATAAAATGCATTGCTTCAAAGCAGCTTTACAATGATTCATATGTCAAAGCCAGTGGTGACCACCATGGTATTGATGGGAATGGCTATAATACAGCACATAATACAAACTGCCCTGTTGCTCGTTACAGACCGAACTTCTCGCTAGCTGTGCATCAGACAGAAGTATCGTCTTGTATGACACCAGAGAATCTGCACCACTTAGAAAGGTCTGCAATATTTTGACTTTTTGTCCACATGGGTGAATAGTGCCATTTATGACCGTAATGAAATTACACCGTGTTTCAGGTTGTTATGCAACTGAGGAGCAATACGCTTTGCTGGAACCCAATGGAAGCATATTATTTTACCTGTGCCAACGAAGACTACAAGTGAGTTCATTTTAGCATAAAACATTACATGAGAAATTAACTGAGTAAATAAATCATATCACCTTTTTCTGTTTCTTCTACAGCCTTTATACTTACGATATAAGGCATCTGGATGTTCCTGTGACTGTGCACATGGATCACGTATCCGCTGTGCTGGATGTTGATTATTCACCTACAGGAAGGGAGTTTGTATCTGCCAGCTTTGACAAAACCATCCGAATCTTTCCGAAAGACAAAGGCCACAGCAGGTGAGTGTAGTGTTGAAAGGTCAAGGAGCGCTCTCTCTCTCTCTCTCTCTCTCTCTCTCTCTCTCTCTCAATTCGTATTGCCGCTGCATACAATCAAAAACAGGGCAAAGTAGTAGTGCAAATCAACATAAAGAAAGATAGAAGATATCTCTCTCTCTTTATAGATAGATAGATTTGCAGCCTTGGTAGCCATAAGGGAATTCTTTCAAAAGCATATACTGCTTTTAAGATTAAAAAAAAAAAAAGTTTTGAAAAGACATCCTTTATGCTCAGTAAAGGAGTAAAAACAGTATACATTGTGAAATAATTATAAAAAATATTTTCTGTTTGAGTATATTGTAAAATGTCATTTATTTTTGTAATGGCAAAACTGCCATCAGCAGCCATTACTCCTGTTTTCAGAGTAATATGATCTTTCAGAAATAATTCTGTTATGCTGATTTGGTGCTCAAGATTTTTGTTTTGTATTAATATCCATGTTGATTTTTTTTTTTTTTTTGCTGCTTTAATATCTTGTGGAAACTGGTATACTACAATTCGAAAGTCTGCTTAAAAAAAAAAAAAAAAAAAAAAAAAAAAAATATATATATATATATATATATTACAAAAAATACACCAAACTTGACCTTTTATATTGAAGATACAATAAAAATAAAATGCTAATCTAAATGTTACAATGTGCAACTAAATATAATAAGTTAAAATAATGTCAGAGAATATGTTTCCCAATGTTACTCGCTCAGTTAAAAATCTATAAAATATGCAACATTTATTTGAAATAGAAATGCATCCTTGCTTAATTTCTATTTCAAATAAATTTCTTGGAAAAAATGTGTACCAATGTATTGTTTATGCAATAAAAAGTAAATGGAGTACATTTGTGACTTTCAATGTGATTTCCCACAATCCTCAGGGAGGTGTACCACACCAAACGTATGCAGCATGTCATCTGTGTGAGATGGTCCGCTGACAACAAATATGTCCTGAGCGGCTCCGACGAGATGAACATTCGACTGTGGAAGGCCAACGCCTCGGAGAAGCTTGGACTGGTGAGTGCATGATCCCATTTCGTGTCTAAGTCAACCAGGAGGAGCTTTAACTCAGTGACTCCAGGTTTCATACCTGATTGCAGAGCTTTTAAGGGTGCTGCTGACTTGTTGCAGATGCACTCAGGTGGTTAATAAGGGCCGCATTTGGCCCTGTGGCCACCCCACAAAGCACTTAAAATGAGTTACACTCACAAATCACTTTCATTAAGCATTTCTATGGCAGTGTTGCCACGGTTTGAAACCTGGCCAGGAAAAAGCTCTAGAGTTTTATGTCTCTTGTCAAAGCAACTCTTGTAATGGTGCCCTAAAGTTGCCTGCACCTATTTCATAAAGTGACGTTTCCTTACCAGGAAATCCAGACATGTCCATAGATTTTTTAAATTTTTTTATAATGTTTTAGGCACTTTTATAGTTCATATAGTGATAAGAAAGGCTCAGTTAGTTTTGCTCGCAGTCAGAAACAGTTTAGATTAAGTCTGGACTGTTTGGCTAAAATATTTTTTAGCCTTTCAATGATATCTGATCTTGAAAGTTGCTGAAAAGCAAGACTCTATATGTTAGGGAGCGTCAATTCAAGTCAGGGGACATTTTTTTTTTATAAAACTGAAATGTGGTCACTTTAAGTAAACTTGTGTAAATATACGAAGCAAAGCTTTTTGTTCTGCTGAGGCAGAGGTTGGTTCTGCTCCAGGTAAATGTTAGTTTCTTCTCCCCATCATTTCGCATCGGCTCTAGTGCATCTGATTCTCTCATGCGGCCCATGGTTGGCATGTTTTTGGCTCCCGCTGGACTTTGAGAGAGATTTATTCTGATGCTTTTCACTTAAAGAGATCAGACACTCACTGCAGTTATCAGCAATTTGAATCGGCCAATCACTTAAAGCAGAAAAATAATGAAGACATTAAACTATCAGGCACATGAGAGTATTTAATTAAAGGAGCAGATGCTGAATCAAGAGTCTGCTGTCTGGAGAAGCTCTTTAGTCCTTCAGGAGACTGGCTTCAGTTTGGTTTTGTTTTTCTCTGCCATCTGACCGAGTGCCCATTTTACTATATTTTTATGAAAATTCGCTGTTTGTGAGGTTGACCCTCTATGAGTGACTTTTTACAATCACAGTAACAGATTTTTGCACATTTGTCTGTTGTTACAAAAGACGTAAATTGTACACATTTATAACCCTTTAATCCGAAAGTCCACTTTATAATGTTATACTTTCTATAGAAAATTAGATATAATTGCTACTTGCAGTCTATGTATGTTACTATAACTATTATTATATTTTTCCTTAAGCATTCCTGTAGCGCTAACATCGCCGAGGTCATTAACTGAAAAAAATGTATACCGTGAATGCACTTAGGATAAAGGCATTTACCAAATGCATAAGTGTAATTATATATATTTGTTTGTTTGTAAGAAAATAAAGTCTGTTTTTAGGTCCGTTAGAATTATTGCATTGAGAAATTATTTACATGACAATAAAGTACATTTCTCCCCTAAATTCTTAATCAGAATCAGAATCAGAATGAGTTTTTATTGCCAGGTATGTTTACACATACGAGGAATTTGTTTTCATGACAGAAGCTCCACAGAATGACAGTGACAGAACAAAAACACAGATAATAAGAAAAATAGAACAAGTAACTAATTACAGTAATTCTTACTGTAATGTGAAAAAAACATTTATGTATAATAATATTTATATATTATTATAGTTTTTAAAATTGTGAGTTAGCTTTCAAATTTTCATTTTGTTTAATTTTTTCGTAATTTTATGTGCTATTTTTATATTAAGTATTTGTGAAGTAGTTTTTTTATTTTAGTTTTATTTCAGTTAGTAATTTCAGTACCTTAGCTTATTGAAGTTTTTTTTTTTCTTTTTCATTTCAGCTTTATTGCAGTTAGATTTAGATAATGATAACAGTAAGTACGGTAAAAGGGAAAATAAGTTGCTGCATAAGTATTTGTCTATTCTTGTGGTAGTTGTAGTCCTTATGTTGCAGAAAACAGTGTGTGTAAAATTAACATCTGAGGTTTGAATTATGTGTAAATTATGTTGTAGAACAAAGTGTGACTGTCTCTTCAATTAATGTTTTTAAATCAATAAATAAAAAAAAAGTTATTCTAAAATTCTATTTGAAATTCCTGAACCATCCCATGGCTGATGTGCTAATTTGCTTCTGAATTTTAGGACTACAAACGTAACAGCTCTATTATGGGATGTCTCCATGGAAACAGCAGAGTCATGTTCATTTTTTCCCCCTTCATGTGAACAATGTCAAGAAATTCATAAATAAGAGTTAACAGGCCTTTCGATTTTCCTCCCGAGCGCTCTGATGGCATCAGCAGCTATTAGATTGCCCTAAACAAATTGAATTTGAAAAAATCATTGCTTTTAATTAGAATAAAAGCCCATGGAGGGGTGTGGAGTGAGACGTGCTGAAGCCGGGGAGCTGAAGAAATTTTATGATAGAGAGATAGACGAGGAGCATTTTGCGGTGTTTTTTTCTACTGAAAAATGTGATTTTATGTTGATTGCCAAATTAAAAAGACTTCTCAAGATGTTGCATATCTGTGCTGCCACCTTTTATATTTATGAAGTGCATTTTAACGAAATGTATACACCTGCCCTAATCTTGACCAATGACACGAGTCTCATTGTTCACAGCTCTCCACCCGAGAAAAAGCTGCCGCACACTACAACAAGAAGCTGATAGAGAAATTTCAGCACCATCCACAGGTGAGACGCATCGCCCGTCACCGCCACCTGCCTGGAGACATCCTGAAACAAAAGAGAGAGCAGCGGGAAATGAAGGAAGCCCGGCGCAGGAGGTAAGTTCACCAGACCTTCACCAGATGTTAAAAGAATAGCTGACCCAAAAATGAACAATTGCTGAACAGTTTTGGAGAAATTTAGCATTACATCACTTGCTCACTAATGGCTCCTCTGAAGTGAATGGGTGCCGTCAGAATGAGAGTCCAAACAGCTGATAAATACATCACAATAATCCACATGTTATCCACACGACTCTAAAAAAAACGTGGGGGGAAAAATGACACATTTCAACTTTAAATCTCATTGGATCTTGTGCCATTTTGGCTCTCTTGTACTGGCAGCAAAAGGAAATGAATCCATGTTTGAGTTTGATTGGCATTCTGATTGTCTGTGCTTCTGTGTTTGTGTTTTTAGGGAACAAAACGTCCGCAAGCACAGCAAGCCGGGGTCTGTTCCCCTGCTGACAGAAAAGGAGAAGCATGTGGTGGCTGTTGTGGAGTAAGAGATGATTTAAAGAGGTGCTTTTGGTGCATGGGTTTCTGTTTCTCCACACACGGACACGCTTCAAAATATTCCACCCTTTTTCCTCTCTTGTACTTCCATAATAAGGTTTTTGAGTGTAAACAAGAACGGTTGGCTTACTGCTGCTGTTTACTACACGCATATCTAAAGAACTTTACATGGACACGCACTGATCCTGGAAATCATACTATAATTGTTGTCTTTATAATTGGTTGTAAATGAACATTAAAATCATCTTTATCTGTGAATGGTCATGTTTTCAATTTAGCCTTCACTCCAAAACCACTGAAATGCATAATGAAACATTGATGTAAGTGAACATGACTGGTTCCAAGGGTTTCTACAACATATTCACTATGGCACATGTGAATGTGTTGCCATCACCTTCTACTATTACCTGTGTCACTATGTAAATTAATTAACTTGTATGCACCTTGGAGCAAAGTTAACTTGTAGGTGATCTTACTGATGTTATGCGGGCTGTATTTTAAGTCTGATGGTGAACTGCAGTAATTGCTAAGGTAAGATTGGTGAGTATCGAGTCAGTTGTCTCTCATACACTGAACAAAATTATAAACGCAACACTTGTTTTTGCCCCCATTTTTCATGAGCTGAACTCAAAGATCTAAGACTTTTTCTATGTACACAAAAGGCCTATTTCTCTCAAATATTGTTCACAAATGTGTCTAAATCTGTGTTAGTGAACACTTCTCCTTTGCCGAGATAATCCATCCACCTCACAGGTGTGGCATATCAAGATGCTGATTAGACAGCATGATTATTACCCAGGTGTGCCTTAGGCTGGCCACAATAAAAGGCCACTCTAAAATGTGCAGTTTTAATAGGCAGGCATATGTTATGGACAACGAACACGGGTGCATTTTATTGATGACATTTTGAATGCACAGAGATACCGTGACGAGATCCTGAGGCCCATTGTTGTGCCATTCATCCACGACCATCACCTCATGTTGCAGCATGATAATGCACGGCCCCATGTTGCAAGGATCTACACAATTCCTGGAAGCTGAAAACATCCCAGTTCTTACATGGCCAGCATACTCACCGGACATGTCACCCATTGAGCATGTTTGGGATGCTCTGGATCGGCGTATACGACAGCGTGTTCCAGTTCCTGCCAATATCCAGCAACTTCACACAGCCGTTGAAGAGGAGTGGACCAACATTGCACAGGCCACAATCAACTCTATGCGAAGGAGATGTGTTGCACTGCATGAGGCAAATGGTGGTCACACCAGATACTGACTGGTTTTCGGACCCCCCGGACCCCCAATACAGTAAAACTGCACATTTTAGAGTGGCCTTTTATTGTGGCCAGCCTAATGCACACATGTGCAATAATCATGCTGTCTAATCAGCATTTTGATATGCCACACCTGTGAGGCGGATGGATTATCTCGGCAAAGGAGAAGTGCTCACTAACACAGATTTAGACAGATTTGTGAACAATATTTGAGAGAGATAGGCCTTTTGTGTACATAGAAAATTCTTAGATCTTTGAGTTCAGCTCATGAAAAATGGGGGCAAAAACAAAAGCGTTTATAATTTTGTTCAGTGTATAATCTTAAATACAGCTTTAAATGCAAGCCTGATGTTTTACAGTGTTTGTGTTATGTATGTAATATTTGCTAAGGTAAACCAGCGCCGTTTTCTCTTCCTGTAAAAGTCTTAATGCTTTAATAAGATATAACATACTCTTCACCTTTTTAGCCCATAATCCTATCATCTCAATCTACTCCCTTTTAAAGCTCATGTACAGTCATTGCAACCCAAAGGATGTGAGAAATCATGGGTCAGGAATGAATATACAGGTGCTTTGAACAAAGACCTTGGTAACACTTTATAATTTTTGATTAATCATTAACATTGTATGCTGATGAACGGGTCATTACGTGAAATATCTCGATTTCGTGTTTTATTATTTGAGGAAGCATCAACTAATGAAATAAGCATTGAATTAGTAATGTTTGATATGATATTAATAAAGGTCATGCTACATTTTGCATTGGTTAAAAGCAATTGTATCATCTCGTAAGGAAGCAAAAATCGCCTCCATAATTAATTAATTCCTATGAATTCAGCTGAAGGGAATGTTTTATTTTGCTGTAAATCGAAATGAGCAACATTGTTTAATTTAAAATCTTAAAATGTAATTGAGCCTTATCTCTTAAAAAGGATGTAGTAGCCTAGTATTCCATAAAGATTGTAATGATTTGACGCATTATTGGTCTATACTTCCTATTGCTCGGGTTATTTTTAGAATGTATGCCTGATCCAGCTCCAATGCAGATTCCAGTCCGGTTTTTCACTATGAGTTTCGACTGGCTGTCAATGAAATTGCGAGTCCTACTATGGCAAAGGTTTAGATGAATATTCATTAGGTCATACTGACGTTGTGTCCTGACTTTCCAATGGTCAAGTCTTGATTTTTCAGTATTCATTGGGTCATGCTGATGACTAGTTCTTGTCTTCCAATGGTGCTGGCTTGGTTCCTGAATCACAGATTTTCCATCAAATTGGCCAATTTTATAATTGTTGTGGACTGTGAATAAATTTCTCTCATTTATGAAAAACAGTGAATTTCAATTTATGCAATTGCTCTCTCTCTCTCTCTCTCTCTCTCTCAGGCAATGTTTCTCTCTCTCTCTCTCTCTCTCTTAGGCAATGCTGACGTCTAGTTCTTCTGTTCCAATGGCGAATGCTGTTCTCTTGAATATTAAGTAGGCTGTTCTGACGTCGAGTGGTTTCCTTCCGAAAGCAAACGCTGCCTCATGAATATTAAACGCTAAGCCTTCGCCATAGTGCGATTGGTAAACTCGCCTCCCCGGCCAGGCGGCTTTGCTCCGCCCACACTTCCAATTGGGATTCTGTGTCGCTGCATCCATTTTTGTGTATTTAAGATATCTTCAAGGATTACCAAACCTGGAGAAAAGCGAGGCACCGGTGCAGAGGGACTCAAAAGGGAAGCAAACATTTATTATGAGATGCAAAATAACTTTTCCAGGACGATGACAGCGATGGGTTAGACAGGATTGAACAGGATGATGGCCAAATAAAAGGCAAGAGGCAATGAGATCTGGAGTAACATCTGAGATCTGCTATTTTATTCATAATGCATCGCTGCTTAAATCTTTTATTCTTATTCTTGTTGTATTGAGGAAGAGGAGAACTTTAAACAGGATTACGTTCATTTCAATAGCATTGACTTTAAAAGGACCAGCTCTGTCCCTTCTTCTATTGCTTAAAGAATGATTGATCTAATGCTGTAAAATATAGTCTAAGAGCTTCCGTTGCTATCATTTCAATAGTAGTAGTATAACTTAACCACCGCTTTTAGTGTTTTAAAACATCATAACGTTCATCAGAGATGCTGCAGTGGGTCATGATGCTTTGATTCCTGAGCTACCAAAACCCACTGGTGATTGATCAGATGGACCTTGCGTTCATCATGGATTAAGTCTGGTTATTGATCTTCTTCAGCATCGGCGTGTAAAGATGTCTGCTCCAGCCGTGCCCCGCAGCGGGCCTGTCCTGCCGGAGATGCCGGACCTGAGCCACCTCACCGAGGAGGAGAGGAAGATCATCCTCGGTGTCATGGACAGGCAGAAGAAAGAGGAGGAGAAGGAGCAGTCCATGTTGAAGTAAGCTTTACGGATCACATAGCCTCGAGCTGTTGGTTGAAGGCTGGTGAGAATGATCTCTGTTCGTTTGATTTGACATAGAGAGCCCGAGTGTTGGAGGTTTAGTGGTGATTCTCAGTGCGTCTAATGGTGAGAATCACATTTGTGTTTATTAGTCATATGGACATCAGGCTTCCGCTTCATTCTCTTGGCTTTGGGATTGTATTATCGCCTTTACTAGTGCACACTTCATAATGACAGCTCGTAGTACAATAGCACGCTATTCCAGTTTAATCGATGTGAATATCTAATGTTGTTTTGACCTGAGCATTGAGGCTGCGGCGCCAGAGATTTCAGCACCACGGCGCTGTCCGCTGACTTACAACCCCACTGAATGATTGTTCTCAGTTGGGAAATATGGAGAATTTAACTTTGTTTCCAGTATAATTGCAAATTAATTTAAGTGAAATGCTGTTATAGGCCTTTAGTGGTTGGATTTTGTCTGAAATATGTTCTTGGGCACACTTGTGGATGTTTAACACAACTATCTAATCTACAGCAATAGAGGAAATAGTTCAGTTATGGCAGGGGTTTTCAAACCTTTTGATGCCAGGGACCCCTAGATATTATTACGAGCTTGTAATGGTCTCTGTCACTTTAAATTGTAAAGACGACGGTCTATTTGAATGTATAATGGTACATTGCTGGTACATTAAAACAACATTGCTTTTGTATTGTCGCTGTATTAAAGCTAAAAGAGGTGATCAAATAGTATTTGGAAAGTATCACAGCATTGACAGCATATCTTTTCCTACCTTCAAAGTAATGTTAGAGGTGTAAATTTAATGAATGTTGTTATCTAGGCTTGACGGTAGTATAAAAGAATCATGATTAATCCCATGATTTACAACCAGTCATCGATATTTTTCTAGCACCCTTTTGTGACCCCCTGAGGGCCGTAGGTTTAAACCCCCCTGCAATATACAACCAATTAGAAGGTTTTGTTTTAGTAGGCAAAATAAGATGCTTTATTGTTTTATTAGGGATATATAAAATTAAAACACTGAAAAAAAGTTTGATGTAGAAATGATTTTCACTTCAAAATGTAATGTTCAATTCAATGTTACATGCCATTTCTTTGTAGTTATTTGTAAAATGTTCTATTTCGAAGTAGAGACTGAAATGGTATATTCTTGTAAAATGGCTCCAATACTCCAGTAATGTTTTATTTACAACGTTTATCATTATTTTATGAGCTTTATCCTAAAGTCCTGAATTGTTTTATTATTAGTAGTATAATTTAAGCAGCCCTTTTGTGTGTAATAAATGAATATATAGATCAGCTTTAAGTTGGTGATTCAAATGTTTCTTTCTATTTGCAATGACTCTTAAATCATTGCAATTTTTCTAAGGAAAATTATGGCTTATGGCTTATCTGATTTCCCCTAGTTATTGATTTGGTAACTTTGTGCAATAAATTAATGCTCAGATTCAAACAGGGAAGTATTTGCAGTTCTGTGAGTAACTGTGCAATGTCTTTAGCTCATGGATTTTTTGCGAGGGTGTGTAGACGTGCTTCTATCATTAGGTAAATATTAACACTGCAGCATGGAAATAGAGCAGATTCCATGCAATAAGTGAAGTAAACATGAGTCACAGACGTAAAGCCAACTGCCACCTCACTGCTAGTGTGTGTCTGTGTTAGGTGAGTCACTTGATTCCTCCCTCTTAAACACACACATCACCATTCATAGTTTCAAGAGAGCGAGAGAGATGATGTTAGCCACTCGAGTGCTGATGTCATGTAAGGGAGGGTGATGGTTGGTTAGCATCAGTGTGGACGCTGTCACGAGGCCTCTGATCTTTTCTAGAGTAGTGTGCAAACGGCCGGTGTAGAGTTACACAACAACACGGTGGCTTGTTGGCCTCTGAATGTTACTTATACTGAACAGTGAATGTGCAGAGCTGCTGCCCGTGTCATGTGACTCACGGCCTGATCACATTCTCATCTCTGGTCCACAAGGCCATGCCTTCATTTGTGACATCCTTTGAACTAAACAGCCCTTTTTTGCTACTGTGCCTTTAAGACTTCTATGTATGATAACTTGCATCACTAGCTCCCCAATGGATCCTCTGCAGTGAATGGGTGCCGTCAGCATGAGAGTCCAAACAGCTGATAAAAACATCACAATAATCCACAAGTAATCCTCATGACTCGAGTCCATCGATTTTTAACTTTAGAATGTTGCTTCTAACCAAAACACAAGTCCATAAACCATGCTTCCTCCAGTGAAACAGTTGTTTTGTCTGAATCGGGAGAGAAATATGCTCAAATCAAGGGCTGTTTACAAGTAAAAGCAGTCCAAAACCGTTCGAAACGAATATGTTGGTGGATTTCGGGGTGAGAGAGTGACTGGAGAAGGACATTTTCAATAGAGGAAGCGTTATTAGGGATTATGGACTGATATTTTGGTCAGAAGGGATGATTTAAAGTTAAGACTCCTTAATGTTGGATTTGTTCATTGCAAACATGCAACTTTTCACGTCACAAGACATTAATTGATGGACTGGAGTCGTGTGGATCACTTGTGGATTATTGTGATGTTTTTATCAGCCATTTGAACTCTCATTCTGACGGCACCCATTCACTGCAGAGGATCCATTGGTGAGCGAGTGATGTAATGCTAAATATCTCTGGAGAAGGAGCTGCAGAGCAGAAGGTGCTACACAGACAAAAACAGCACAAAATTTGACTGACTTGCCACATTTTACTCTCTTCATTAGTTCTTCTAGTGTTTAGGAATGATAGTATCTGTCATGCTTCCTCTGTATTGCCTTGCCATGATGAGTTTTTGGTGTTGACGTAAATGTGGGCAATCATAATTGTGCTAATCAGTGCATCTTTCTGATGTTGAGGATGTTCAGAATGAGCGGTTTTTGCAGCTTAGTTTCAGTAAATGTTCTTTTTGGACTGGGAAAGAGGTTTTGAGTTACAGTATGTTTTTATTTATTATATGGCATTTGCTTATTAGTGGTTATGGACTTCTGTATTGCTCGGGCACAGACTTTGTCTAGTCAAGGTGGTGATGGAGCGCAAGCAGGATAACTGGTCGACTGGTCACTAATGAGATTTTTAGCTGTGGTTTTTGTACCATAAATCTCAGTGTATCCATGGTAGCCAAGCCACAGGATGTTTTTAAAGAGTCATACACGCGCGCACACAACAGTGGCTGTAAGCCAACTCAGGGAATCCTAGGAGAATGAATAGACGAAGAAGCCCTCTGTAGAAAGGTTTGCCAACTTCCTGTCATCTCACTGGAAGAGCCACAAAGAATTTGAAACATATCCAGCAATAGAGACCGAGAGTGAGGGAGAGTTTTAGTTGCTGAAAGTGAGAGTGTGCCACGGGGAGGTGTTTATAAAGTATGAAAGAGACAAATGAGAGACAGGGTTTTTAGGAGATTTGACTGAGAGAGATTGCATTGAGGAGAGCAGTTGTTGCTGATTTGCTGTGCTATTATCCGAGGGCTTGCCCTTCTCCCTCTGGGATCACTGAGGCCTATGGGTGAGAACGAGACTTGTAGCACACTGTGAAAGTGAGTGCACTCAAGTTGGCATTCATAAGTGTGTGTGCTTCCCAGAACCAACTCTCTGTTTTATATATGTACTTACTGTATGAGAAAAACGAGTACTTTGTGTTTATTTATATATCTAATAATTTATTTAAAATTGGATTTCATGTTTAAATGTACAAAATTAGTTGAATTTAGTTAAACTAAATTTATTTATTTAATTTTTTTTAAAAAGAGTAAAAAAAGGGGAAAACAGTTTTTTTTTTTGTTGGCAAAAAACAAAAATAAATAAAAATAGAAGACTAGACTACATTTGCTTAGGACTTTTTCATTTTACTTGTGTGAAACATGCTTCAGCTGTCTTGGGTGGTGGCCAGGGCATTGCTGTGGAGTTGCTAAGGTGTTCAATGTGGGTTTTTATGTGTGTTGTGGTTGCTAAGGTGTTTCAGGTGTTTGTTTACTAGCACAGGTTAAAACAGTCCATCTCCAATTGTCATGATATTCTGGTCACTAAATGTCTCAGGTTCCTCTTGATGCTGGATTGTTTGTTTTTATTGATCTTATTTCCTGTTTTATATTTATTTACTTTATTTCATGCTTGTTTATGGATTAAGAAAAAACAATAATTGCTAAAAATATAAATACAAATATGACAATATATGACAATGGGAAGATTAGATGACTTTTTCATTTTGCTTGTGTGTAACATGCTTTAGGTGCCAGTTGCATAAACATAGTCACTATGTTAAAACCGTGTCTTAAAGGGATAGTTCACCTAAAAAGGAAAATTCTGTCATTAATTACTCACCCTCATGTCGTTCCAAACCCGTTCATCTTTGGAACACAAATTAAGATATTTTTGATGAAATCCGAGAGCAAATTTGATTTGGCCAAATTTGACCAAACTATCACTAGATATGGCCTCATTTAATGCTGATTTGTTTGTTTGTTTCATTTGTTTGTTTTATCATTTGTTAACTAGTCTCACTGATTATGACGTCTTGTTGCGGCGCACACACAACGAGAATCAACACAGGTTTTCTTCCCTCAAATATTAAACGTACATGCACTACAAGATTTGAAAATCGTGTTGAATCACACACTACAAGATATAAGATTACCATGCCAGAGGTAGCGCCTCACGTGATCTCACGCAGCAGATCGTCATTGACGTTTCAGCAACTGATGTTTACATATGTTAGCTTGCATGTTAGCAGCTTTCTACACTCACCCAGTATGTTCAAAACTGAGGCGATTTCACCCCAACGCTTCTCTTTGTCCTTACGTATGTGGTATGTTTTTGACACATTATACAGACACTCAGACAGTCGTGTTATTACAAAACTTCCACAAGCAGTTTCCTACATCTCTACTATCCTAATGTAAAGTGCTGATGTAATCATAGCCGTGATCATCCTGATTTAAAATCCTAAATATCAAACATGAGAGCAGATTGGGAGGTGCAAGATTCGATCTGTAAACGCCTCATATTACCAGATAATCCGTGCCGAACATCGGAACCGACCAAGGTCCTCAACAAGATTTTTTTTTCTCCGATTTTCGGGAAGGGAAAATCAGAGATAAATCTGCCCTAAAACTCCTGTAGTGTGAGCCCTGCTTAACATGAATAGGCATCAACCACAGTTGATAGTTATGTACTGAATACCCTTCTTCTCATGGAAATCTAGCTTATGTGCTCCTAAGTAACTAAACAAATACCTGAGAATCTTTCAAAGATTTTATGCCAAACTTTGGCAAATCTAACAAATATTTTCTCCTCAAAATTGTTAATTGCGTTAACATTACCTAAAAATGCATCAGTTTCCAAGCAAATCCTGGACCTCCGACTCCCGGAAGTCAACCTGATTGGAACCGCCAATTTGCTGCTAGTGTTTGGCCTTTTTATGCGTCAGCCGGTCAGTGATGGGACTGTGTGGGTGTGCTGTCAGAGACTGAGACTGTTATTTGCTCATACGCTGAAATCTTTTCCGCCAGTAATCACAGGAATCCCTCCTCAAATCTGTCTGTAGATGCCGACACTGAGGAGGTGAGGAACATTGTGGCCTGAATAGGAGACTCACTCGTACACACACATGGCATCTGAGTGAGATCCCCATCCCCCACACACACACACATCGTGGTTGCCCCCATGGGGAGAGACCGCAGAGAATCTCAATCCATGCCGCGGAAAACACACCAACTGTCTCTGTGGTGCTCATTAGCGTCTTCCATCAGCACGCTAGCTGGCATACGGGACGTTAAAGAATTTAGTTCACTCCTGAATTAAAATTTCCTGATAATTTACTCACCCCCATGTCATCCAAAATGTTTGTCTTTCTTTCTTCAGTCGAAAAGAAATTAAGGTTTTTGAGGAAAATATTCCAGGATTTTTCTCTATATAGTGGACTTCAATGGGGATCAATGGGTTGAAGGTCCAAATTGCAGCTTCAAAGGGTTCTACATGATCCCAGCTGAGGAATAGGGGTCTTATCTAGCGAAACGATCGGTCACTTTCTAAAAAAATAAAAAATGTACAGTATATACTTTTTAACCACAAATGCTCATCTTGCACTAGCTCTGTGATGTGCGTCTACAACTTCACACATTTACTTAATCTCGCTGGAAAGCTCACATGCGGTTAGTTCTTCATCTGTGTACTCTGATTCAAAAAGGTAGGGTAGGGTAAAAGCTCCATCTAATTTTCTCCTCCAACTTCAAAATCATCCGACATCGTTGTTTTTTCTAAAGAGCATTTGACTCTCTTTGCATGTTCGCTTTTTAAACACTGGGTCGATACTTCTGCCTACGTCACGCGTGACCTTTCCAACGTGACTACATAATGCGTGAAGTTGAGCTAGTGCAAGACAAGCATTTGTGGTTAAGTATTTTAATTTTAAGAAAATGACCGATCGTTTTGCTAGATAAGACCCCTATTCCTTGGCTGGGATCGTGTGGAGTCCTTTGAAGCTGCATTGAAACTGCTATTTGGACCTTCAACCCGTTGATCCCCATTGAAGTCCACAATATGGTGAAAAATCCTGGAATGTTTTCCTCAAAGACCTTAATTTCTTTTCGACCGAAGAAAGAAAGACGCAAACATCTTGAATGACATGGGGGTGAGTAAATTATCAGGAAATT
>NW_015505764.1:809847-835265 GCF_001515645.1 Sinocyclocheilus grahami | reverse complement strand
ATGGCCTCATTTAATGCTGATTTGTTTGTTTGTTTCATTTGTTTGTTTTATCATTTGTTAACTAGTCTCACTGATTATGACGTCTTGTTGCGGCGCACACACAACGAGAATCAACACAGGTTTTCTTCCCTCAAATATTAAACGTACATGCACTACAAGATTTGAAAATCGTGTTGAATCACACACTACAAGATATAAGATTACCATGCCAGAGGTAGCGCCTCACGTGATCTCACGCAGCAGATCGTCATTGACGTTTCAGCAACTGATGTTTACATATGTTAGCTTGCATGTTAGCAGCTTTCTACACTCACCCAGTATGTTCAAAACTGAGGCGATTTCACCCCAACGCTTCTCTTTGTCCTTACGTATGTGGTATGTTTTTGACACATTATACAGACACTCAGACAGTCGTGTTATTACAAAACTTCCACAAGCAGTTTCCTACATCTCTACTATCCTAATGTAAAGTGCTGATGTAATCATAGCCGTGATCATCCTGATTTAAAATCCTAAATATCAAACATGAGAGCAGATTGGGAGGTGCAAGATTCGATCTGTAAACGCCTCATATTACCAGATAATCCGTGCCGAACATCGGAACCGACCAAGGTCCTCAACAAGATTTTTTTTTCTCCGATTTTCGGGAAGGGAAAATCAGAGATAAATCTGCCCTAAAACTCCTGTAGTGTGAGCCCTGCTTAACATGAATAGGCATCAACCACAGTTGATAGTTATGTACTGAATACCCTTCTTCTCATGGAAATCTAGCTTATGTGCTCCTAAGTAACTAAACAAATACCTGAGAATCTTTCAAAGATTTTATGCCAAACTTTGGCAAATCTAACAAATATTTTCTCCTCAAAATTGTTAATTGCGTTAACATTACCTAAAAATGCATCAGTTTCCAAGCAAATCCTGGACCTCCGACTCCCGGAAGTCAACCTGATTGGAACCGCCAATTTGCTGCTAGTGTTTGGCCTTTTTATGCGTCAGCCGGTCAGTGATGGGACTGTGTGGGTGTGCTGTCAGAGACTGAGACTGTTATTTGCTCATACGCTGAAATCTTTTCCGCCAGTAATCACAGGAATCCCTCCTCAAATCTGTCTGTAGATGCCGACACTGAGGAGGTGAGGAACATTGTGGCCTGAATAGGAGACTCACTCGTACACACACATGGCATCTGAGTGAGATCCCCATCCCCCACACACACACACATCGTGGTTGCCCCCATGGGGAGAGACCGCAGAGAATCTCAATCCATGCCGCGGAAAACACACCAACTGTCTCTGTGGTGCTCATTAGCGTCTTCCATCAGCACGCTAGCTGGCATACGGGACGTTAAAGAATTTAGTTCACTCCTGAATTAAAATTTCCTGATAATTTACTCACCCCCATGTCATCCAAAATGTTTGTCTTTCTTTCTTCAGTCGAAAAGAAATTAAGGTTTTTGAGGAAAATATTCCAGGATTTTTCTCTATATAGTGGACTTCAATGGGGATCAATGGGTTGAAGGTCCAAATTGCAGCTTCAAAGGGTTCTACACGATCCCAGCTGAGGAATAGGGGTCTTATCTAGCGAAACGATCGGTCACTTTCTAAAAAAATAAAAAATGTACAGTATATACTTTTTAACCACAAATGCTCATCTTGCACTAGCTCTGTGATGTGCGTCTACAACTTCACACATTTACTTAATCTCGCTGGAAAGCTCACATGCGGTTAGTTCTTCATCTGTGTACTCTGATTCAAAAAGGTAGGGTAGGGTAAAAGCTCCATCTAATTTTCTCCTCCAACTTCAAAATCATCCGACATCGTTGTTTTTTCTAAAGAGCATTTGACTCTCTTTGCATGTTCGCTTTTTAAACACTGGGTCGATACTTCTGCCTACGTCACGCGTGACCTTTCCAACGTGACTACATAATGCGTGAAGTTGAGCTAGTGCAAGACAAGCATTTGTGGTTAAGTATTTCAATTTTAATTTTAAGAAAATGACCGATCGTTTTGCTAGATAAGACCCCTATTCCTCGGCTGGGATCGTGTGGAGCCCTTTGAAGCTGCATTGAAACTGCTATTTGGACCTTCAACCCGTTGATCCCCATTGAAGTCCACAATATGGTGAAAAATCCTGGAATGTTTTCCTCAAAGACCTTAATTTCTTTTCGACCGAAGAAAGAAAGACGCAAACATCTTGAATGACATGGGGGTGAGTAAATTATCAGGAAATTGTCATTCTTTATTGGACTGCTTTGTAAAAGCACCGGATGTTGGTTAACCAGAGGTGGAGTGTGTGTCTGTTAGCTCGATTCCAAAACCTAGTGATCTGCCTACAGTAGGTTGCTGCCTTCTAAGACAACATTCTAAAGTGTAACCTCAGTTGTGACTGATTTGGAATGGTCTACATATGTAGTAGTGCAGGGTTTCCCAAATGCGGGTTTGGGAAGGAACTACAGGGGGTTAGTAAGTTGATGAAAAGCTAATAATTAATAAAACCAAATACAAAATTTAAATAAGTAGGGCTGCACAAACAACTATTGTGATATAACTTAGTGCTATTATAAGATGAAAGACTGCTTGTTTAAATAAGTATTCATGTTTCAGAGTGAAGTGCAGAATGTCCAACATTTACGGCACTTCACCAGTATTCTGACCAAATAAAAGCTTGAGAATTTGAAATGTTATAACCTTCAGGAATTAAGAATGAATAATAATAATAATTTCATTTAAAAAAATGACACGTACTAAAAAATATCAAATATTTTGTTTACTTGCATATCATGTGACCATTACCTGTCATCAGAGAACCGTGAAGATGCAACTGTGTCGTTAAATTTATTAAAATGATAACTTAAAATCTCAGGGGGAACTTCATGTAAATATCTTGCATCTTATATTTTACATCCATTTTTATTTTGGGGTTTCAAAAAAGTGGGTTTGGTAACCCCTGCAGTAATCCATCATACAAATCATGCTGCTCACATAAAGAAATACTTTAATTAATTTAAGGATAAAATAATTTATTACATACAAATGTTCAATGCTTTTCAGTATGGAATGAATTATATGTGGATTTAAAATGAAAATTTTTCTTGTCTGGTCCACCATTATGAATTTTTTTTTTCACTGAGCTTATTGCAATGCATTTTGGGATTGCATGTCTTAGAATGCAGTATGATTAAGTTTAATCAGCCTTTGCATGTGGAGTGAGCCATATGACGGCTGAGCAGGACTTCTCTGTTTGTCCGCATTACCTCTGCCCTCCTCTCCTTTCGACTCAACTTCCTATTCATGACTCGTTCATGTTCTGTCACCTAGCATTACCTATTCTCTCATTTCTTTCTCTCCGTTCATCTCGTGTTCTTTTCTATTGTAACCGCCCCTCCTCTCCTGTTGTCCACACTTTTAATACATAATGTGATTTTTACTATTTTTCATTCATTTGATGTTTTGTTTCAGAATCTGGTGAGCTGCCTATGATGAGCTCAGTGAAAATATCCATCCAAAATGGCAGACAAGGTGAAAGCTGTGTTGTTGTACCTTTATTAGTAGCATCATTAGCTTATCAACATGTAACTCTATTGAATTCAGTTTTTGAATTGTCTTCTGTTGCTGCTGATGTATCGACACTATCAGTCACTTGAAGGTGAAATGAAATAAAGCTAGATGAAAAGCTTAAATGTACATGAAGATTAGAAATGTTGCCTTGGCGACAAACCGAAATAAAACGGTTTTGCTGAATTGCTAAAATTACTACAGCTAAAACGGAAATAAAAATAAAGCTAAATAGAAATATAATAAAATTACTAAAACTAAAATTAAATAGAATTATTAAATTACATTTAATTCTAAATAATAATGATAGTATAAATAATCATTTATCTTTACAGTATATGACAAAAACGGTAAGAGTAGTGTGTGCTACTGAAATGATCTATTGAAATACCCACAATGCAATGCTCCTGACCTGACTTTCCAGTTTCATGAGGTGAATGAACCAGAAGTAATATAACCTATAATTTTATATTTGGCCAAAAGTCAAAAAACATTATTAAACAGAATTACTGAGGTATGTGACAATATAGCACTGATTAAAATGTTACCGTTTCCTTCAAAACTCATTATTTTTATTATATATTAATTATTATTAATAAAAAAAAAGATATGTAGTGTTCTTTGTATGTTGTGCAGTTTGTAAGAAATTCATTCTGAACATAATGTAGATGTCCGCTAAATACTTATGTATGCTCTAGATCCAAGATAACTTTGTTGACTAAAACGGAATAACTGACCTCAAACTAACATGCTGTGATACGCAGTGTATGAGTAAATCAGAACTCAGCCAGTTTCCTGTGCAGCGGAAGCGCCCAGCGTGAGTGTAGTACACCGAGCAGTACGTCACAGCTCTGAGACACCCAACACTGCAGCCCGCTATTGCATAAGACTGACCCAGCACACACTGATCAGTTTGCAGCATTTAGAAATGTTCTGCCACAAATGCAGTGTCTTGATGTTTCTCAGTTTGTTTTACATTTATGTGTTTAGATAAAAACCCATAGTGATAACTATGGAATCTAGCAATTGCGAGTTTACCTTTCTGTTTACATTTCGTAATTCAGACTTTTTCCCAAATAATTCTAAGTTTACATCTCACAACAGTGTTTTTTTTTTTGGGAGGGTTCCATCATGGAATAAAAAAAAAATAATCAGTGAGTTTGGATGAGTGATTTTTATTTTTTATTTTTTTTAATTGTTCCTTTAAACATTTAATTTTTTCCATTTTATTTTTGTTGGCAGTGTTTTTTGTATTGTTGTCCTGAGCTAAAATTGTTGGTCGTTTTTAGTCCACATATTTGATTCAATTTTTATAGATTTAAGTAGATCCCAGCATAAATAATTGACACTTATTTCTTTCTTCATGCATATTAGTGCTGTTGTGATCAGTTCATCGGTGGACATTATTCTAAATAATCTTCATAATCTTTTGGCAAATTTAAATAACATGCTCCGTCTCTGAAATAACTTTCATTTTCAGGTGATGTCACATTTTCCTCCGTATGTAACGCCCGCTTTTCATGATGCAGTCAGTGTCTGGTAGATAAAATATCCTTGAATATCCTGCTTCAATTGGAAATAAATCAGATTTCCAAAGTAAAATGACTTTATGTTGACTAAGTGTTTTTCTTTCCTGCATCGTTACAGTATATGTCAAGAGAAGGATAGTGAGGCAGTGGTGTGATGTGGGTCTTGTGTGTGCTGGCCAGTCAAAGCGAGTGCAGAAATGTGAGCGTGTGACGTGACACCGGTTCATCTGAAGCTGATTGCATGCAAATCCTGAAGAGCCTCACGTTATTCATGGTGACTATAAATAGCTTTGCACTGAAGTCGCTCTCTTTGGTCTGGTGGGGTAGCAGAAAAACTGACAGTCAGATCGTTGCACTGGGCAACATTCACCTCTCATGATGCCATGGAATGCCTGTTTAATGAGCAGATGCCAAACACACTTGGTTGATACTTTAAACATCGTGGTTTGCCTTTTTAGAGTCAGGTTTGGAGTTTGGTCCTTATGCAACTCTCTACGGATGCCTTGGAAACAGAATCGCCATTGGCTAGTAAATTATATATACGTGTGTATATATAAATTAGAGTTCGAACTAACCATGAAAATGTCTGAAAATTTAGTCATTGTCATTTTAACAGAACTTAGTGCATTGTTAATCATTCAGTGTATCTAAAAAAACAAAACAAAAACTAACAATAACACTGACAAGATGATGATGATGATAATAATACTACTAAAAACAATATAAAAGGTCTGATGAGCTGTTAATGATATTAATCACATTGTCTGCGTTTGCTCGAAATGATTTGCTGAAATCAAAACGGTGACCATAATAGGTGAGCGCTAGCCAATGTGTTTGCTGCATGAGCATTAGTTCCACCTACTGCCGAAGAAACCGGCAGTGGCTTCTATTTGTTTTTAAGGGCTGAATAATTCCAAATGAGCTCCATTATTTTGACAGGAAAATACAACAAAAAATATCATTTACATGTAGTGCGTCAGTTCTGTGTGGTATGTAAGAATCTCTTGCTCTCTCTCAGTGCTCTCAGCTAAGCAATGGCGAGTTCGACACCTAAACAATAGAGTTTACGGTGCGTCAAATATGCTGCGCATCCATTGAGATGAATTGGAACAGTGAGCTTTAAAGACGGAGAGCGAAACTCTCAAGCGCTCAGTGTTCAAGATGAGTGAAAAAATATCTGTGCTAAATTATACTTACTGTAACAAACACTGGCGACTGAAATTAAACTATTTATTAGCCAATGGCTGGTGACAGACATTATGTAATCGCCTTGCATGAACATTCAGTTGCATATGCGAGTGATTTACTCACATTGTAGAGGGTTGTTATGATGCTATTAAGGGTTCACTTGCATGGAGTGAGCAAGTGTTTTCAGTTGTAACGGAGTTGCATTTTTGCGCAGGGGATTGTGGGATTTGTAACTGCACAAAGTAAATGGCCAGAGTTAGAAAACACTGAACTACACTACCGTTCAAAAGTTTGGGGTTGGTATGATTTTTTTTTTAAATGCATTTGTTTGATAAAAAATGCAGTAAAAACAGCAATATTCTGAACATTTTTTTTTATTTTAAAATAACTGTTCTAGTCCATTTTTATTATCATTTAATATGTAATTTATTCCTGTAATGCAAAGCAGCATCATTACTCTAGTCTTCAGTGTCACTCGATCCTTCAGAAATCATTCTAATATGCTGATTTGCTGCTCAAGAAACATTTCAATGCTGTCATGCGGTTTCATATTTTTGTGGAATCCGTGATAGTTTTTTCAGGATTCTTTGAAGAACAGAAAGTTTGCATTTATTTAAAATTAAAAAATGCAACTGCTGAATAAAATAAATTAAAAATATGTATTTTTTGAATGATAGTGTAACCGTTCATAAACCGTGTTTATCTCCATTTCCAACTCCATATTACATAATAAACTATGAACATCATAAACTATACCTTTATCTGATGCATATCCCATCGGCTGATGTGGACCTCAGCAGCAGAAAAACATTATGTAATGGATGCTGTTTATAGTATTTGGTTAGGAAACCCCTCGTCAATATCTAATCAGATCATATACATAATCATATACAGATCTCCAGCTCTCTGTTCCTGCGCTGCCCATGCAGTGGATTATCATGTCTATAAAATAATAGGTTGAAAATCTGCTTGTCTGTAGTAAAAATAAATGGAAGCATGGAATATCAGTGGTGTGAACCACATACAAGCTTTTATATAGATGTCACGCTGTTGAAGTTTAGTATCTGTCATTTAAAAAATTGTATGCACTAACTAGCAGACTCTAATTCAGTATTTGAGTCTGTTTAAATGTTTGCGCAGATGAGTAAAAGATAAACAATGAAGAATTGTGAATCAAAGAGACACTATTGTTCTTGTGCAACCCACAGTCTATAGTGAAAATCTCCAATGTAATCAGCAAAGATCCACTGATCTATATGGGTTTATTCAGTATGCAGTGCTCTGTTTCATGTAGCCAGTCTGTCTGACATGTTGATTTTGTGTTATGCTGTTTAGGAACATGTTTATATAAAATAGATAACATTACTGTTATTGACCAATGTGGCATTGTGGTCTCGGCTAATGGCTGCAGAAAAAAATAGCAGAAATTTGTGGTCTGAATTTATATTTATGTGTCTGATGGAAAATTAAGTATAATAAACAATTCTGCTCATGTATATGTAGTTTACTTGCTACAAATTGCCTTAAAGGATTTATGACAAATTTGGTGGCTGTTGGTTTTTCACTTGTCATCTGGTAATGTATGTTTTTTTTTTAACTGACTGGTAACAATGTTGGATCCTGACTTCTGGAAATTGCATTGTAAAGAAACACAAGATATTTACAATAATGTGCAATCAGAATTTGTTTGTCCATAACTAGTAAGAAATTATTCTGTAGACCGAAAATGTTAGTATATACACTGCCCTTCAAAACTTTGGGGTCGGTACATTTTTTTTTCTATTCACCTTTCTATTTATCAAAGAAGAGTTTCTACAAATATTCAGCAGCACTGTAAAAAAATATTTTATATATTCTACAAAAATATTAAGTAGCACAATATTAAGCAGAACTGTTTTCAACATTGATAATAACAAGAAATGGTTCTTGATCATGTGACACTGAAGACTGGAGTAATGATGCTAAAAAAAAGAAGCTCTTGCTGCTTTAGTGTACATTATGTATCAGACGGTCAGTGAGCAGTCAATGGGCGGTCCGTCTGAGATAAGATTGTGCTGGTCTGTGACTCTGTAAGATCAGATTCAGCACCATGGACCGCAGCAATGAGAGCTGATGCCTGATTCTTTAAATGGATGGTTTAAAAAAAATCCCAATTCTGTCATTTACTCACCCTCATGTCATTCCAAACCTGTATGGTTTTCTTTGTTCTGTAGAACACACAAAAAATATATTTTGAAGAATGTTGGTACTAAAATGTCTCTCATTGACTTTCATAGTATGAGAAAAAATACTATGGAAGTCAGTGGGACCCAAAACTGTTTGGTCACCAACATTCATCTTCAAAATATCTTAATTTTATGTTCCAAAAAAAATAAAGAAAGTCGGGTTTGGAGTGACTTGAGGGTGAGTAAATGATGAAAAATTTAATTTCTGTGTGATCTGTTCCTTTAATAGTGCATTTGTTGCTGCCTGAGTCCAAGTGTGCTGCATGACTCTGTTTTTGCTGTGACGGTCGACTGCTTATGTAGGATGAAGGCTACTTTGGATATAATTTCTTGGGAAATGAATGATAGGTGTCCTATGTCTGACCTAGTCCGATCGGATTTGGTAACCACACTAAAGACTTTTTGGCACAGCTGTTACAGTGTGTGTGCGTGTGGCCACATTAACACATATCAAGCACACTGACAGCGTTTAACTTACTGGTGGCTTGTTCTGGACAGGGACAGGAAATTGCACTCTCCAACAATGCTGGGGGTATCTATTACCGCTCTATTGTTAGTCATGTAGGCTATTATTGTAACTTACTCTTAAGAGATGTTCCCGCACCCTCTCCCCACCCACAGGCACGACAACAGCACAACCGTGTGTGTGAGTGAGAGAGAGAGACCCACTAGAGCTGAAAGGATGGTTCTTGCATTTTCTTTAGTTTGTATGCATGTTCGTGGTTTTATGTAGACATAAGTTGCCCCCAAAAAGGTTTGAACACTTAAGCCATGCTTAAAAGTGTCGGAATGTCATTGAATTAGCATTAGATAATAAAATATCAAACCAAGTGGCATACAAATAAATCATACTTATAAATTAATGATATTTTTCTCAATTACAAATTTTTGTCGGTCTCCAGATGATATTTAGTGGTTGTATGAAGTTGGTTCTCTTTCACAGGTGTTTTAGTGGAGTAATCACATAGTTTATCACCCCTTACGTTCCACATTGTGTACAAGGCAAAGATGTGTTGTTTCAAATAAATGCTGTTCTTTTGAACTTTCTGTACATTAAAGAATACTGATCACAGTTAACTTTCCATAAAAGAAAAAAATAGCAGCAATTATTTTCAATATTGATAATAATAAATGTCTCTTGAGCATCAAATCAGCAGAATGATTTCTGAAGGATCATGTGACACTGAAGACTGCAGAAACGATGCTGAATAAATTACATTTGAAAAGATAGTCAAATATAAAAGTTATTTTAAATTGTATTTATATCAATATTATTATTTTTACTGTATTTTTGATAAAACAAATGCAGCCTTGGCAGACAGAGAGACTTCTTGTCGAAAAAATTTATTACAAAATCTTACTGAGCCTAAACCTTTGAATGGTAGTGTATATGTAAAATTTTCTTTGCGAAAAGGTTTGCTTGAAAAGTGTGCTTGAGCTGTCTTTCTTTAAAGTAAAC
The DNA here is from genome assembly GCF_001515645.1 of Sinocyclocheilus grahami. NCBI lineage: Eukaryota > Metazoa > Chordata > Actinopteri > Cypriniformes > Cyprinidae > Sinocyclocheilus > Sinocyclocheilus grahami. Next base: position 825,313 of record NW_015505764.1, on the reverse strand, counting down.
ACTGCCTGGTTTGTTGTTTTTTGATGTCTAATGCAATGACATTTAAGGCTTAGAAACATACTTAATGCAAGTACATAATATATTTGCGAAGCACTCATGGTTGCGTTTGTGTACTTGCATAAAGTATATGTTTGCCCTTCTTTGTTATCATCCATATGCTGCTGAAACCCCTGCTTAAAACTGCTGGTTTACTGGTCTTTGCTGGTTTAAATGGTCTCCCAGACTGGCCAAGCTGGTGTTTAGCTGAGCGACTAGCCAGTTTCTCAGCTAAAAAGTGCCCAAAACCAGCATGCTAGCTTAGAAAAGCTTGTTTAAAATGTTTTTTTTCAGGTCAATCCGATGATTTGAGGTTTCATTCATACCTGTACAAATGGTGTGTTACAAGTTACTCACTGAACTTTTTATGCTTAAGGTTTGGAGTCTGTTTAAATTAAAGTAGTGATTCTAGTAATAAACAAACTGGACAAAAAATAAAAAAGGCTTAGCAATGCAAATTATCACTGACCCACAGCTGTTTTATTTGTTGCCCCATTCTCCATTTTCATTTGGCATTTACATGCTCCTTATCTTGATTGTTTGTGTTTAGGTTCATGTCGTAGCATCTGCTTACGGATCAGCAAAGTGAACGTGCGTTTCTGAAAGCTGGATGTATGGGGTGGCGCTAAATGTGAGGAGGGATTTAAAACTGTCACTCAAAGGTTAACCGGGGTCTGCCGCGACCAATCCCAATGATCCAAGCTCAAACGAGATTGCTTTTTGATCCAGATGCCACGGCGGAACCGATGACAGCTGGAATCGAGAGCTCCCCCAGCGCTAATCCTCTTTTAAAGGGAAATGTGTTCAAGGGAGGCACTTCCCCTGCCATCCTTCTGAATGCTCCTAATGAACAGGTGTCTGCCTCTGATGGGCCGCCTTGAACTCGGCTGCTATTTCAGGCATCGCTGTGTAAGGGCGACTTGTAAATTTAGTTTGCTTTTGGCTCAAGAATAGCCTTCATTGTAGCATGCAGTTATGCCACATCGAGGCTGTGTTCAAAAACCCTAGGTAGGGAGCATTTTGAGGTTCCAAAAGGTAGACAACTTAATTATACTGCCGCCTTTTGATAATTTTTTTTTAAGGCCAATTGCAAAGAAGGTAAAACCATAATGCATTATGCAGTGAAAAAAAAGATGGTGGCAGAAATGTTAATTATAAATAAATATTTCTTTACCTTTCAATTTTTATATTTATCTATCCACTTTCATGCATACAAAATAACAAGAGCAGTCAAAAATCAAAAGTTTTAATGACAACGAAAAGTATTTTCTTAATTTTCAAACTTATCTGAAAAGGATTAGGGAAAACGTTCAGATACTTAAAATAGCAAAGTTTATACGTTTTTTTCCCCACAAATTCTGTAACTTTCTGTCACTATTTGAATGTGGTAAAATGCTCTCAGATGTAGGCGAAAACATCATGTTTTCATTTTCTTCGGTCACTGGCCATAATTAAAACCTTGAAATCGGGATTTTGCATAAATTAATATAGTCTTAAGAATCATTCATACATGTGAGAATCAGATGAGAATTGAACATATAGTTGACTCAAATTAACTTGACTCCGAGGAAAACAGGATTCATGTCTTTGTGTCAGTTTTTCTGGTGATTAAGGAATAATACAAAGGGTTGTTGAAAGCAAAAATGCTCTGAAATACACATCATATTTTGTGAGAAAGTGATTTTGGAATCAGCACCAATGATTTTGGAACTGCAAAAATAAATACGCAAGCATTGGATTTCATTAAATACATTATTAAATGCTGATACACAGTGAATAGTTCACTCTGATTGGAAATTTTAACTCAATAGCAACTTACTAAAACCAAACTCTTTTAAAATCTCTAGTTGTGTGGCTAATGGAGTTCTTTCCTTGTAAAACATGCAAAATCATTCACTTATGAGGATGCTATACCTTATAAGCAGTAGGCAGCAAGATGACTCGCTAAGTTCTGGAAGTGAGCCTGTTCTCACACTCACACACAAACTCTGGCTCTTAATGCAACTTGTGTACTGTGGTTTAATCAAGTGTGTGTGTTTATTCAGTGGCACTCTGTGGTCTCTCAGATGGTTCAGCGGAGGTCGTGTTGACCAGGCTTTTTCTGGCACGAGATTACACCATTTCTGCTCCTGCAGTGATTCTGCCACCTGTTGCCACACTCGCACAAGCAGATTTCCACATTCATAAAAATGAACTGGTCTCATACTGTCCCTCCACCTGTCACACACTCATTCACACAATTCTGCCATCTTAATCTGCTGATTTGCATTTGAAATTATCAATGTTTAAAACAGTTGTGCTGCTTAATAGTTTTTCTGGAAGCTTTTTCAGGATTTTTTGACGATGATAAAGTTCAAAAGAACTTTTGTAAAATCTAAATCTTTTGTAACAACGCCAATGTTTTTACTGTCTTTTTACTATTCATTTTATTTGTCTTTGCTGAATGGAAGTATTAATTTCTTTAAAAAAAAAAAAATCTTACTGACCTCAAACCTTTAAACGATAGCGTACATTTCATGTCTATGTACCCAGGGTGAAACTTTTTTTCCTCATGCCAGTCTTATACGTACTGGCCCTGAAACTATATCTTGCATTTTAGCATTTTATATATAAAATATATATATTATTATTATTATCTTTTGTTAAAAAGCTATATTTTTACTCAAATATATATATCAAAATTTGATTATTTAGCTATTTTTTCCTTGCCTATTTGTGATGTATTATGCATTTCACCTGTGTCAAAAGTATGCTAGGATGATGATGTACTGAGTATAGCCATTGTTCTTCTGCCGACTTTACGGATAGTCAGCGAATCATTGTTTTACTTAAAATGAATGTAAATGCGTTACCAAGCTGTACATTTCTGCTTTTAAACCCTCTGGTCAGTTTTCCTGCTACAGTTCAGATGAAGTGTACCACTGCACACAGAGAGAGAATTCTTACAGTAACCCAGGATTTTTCCTTTAGGCTCGGGCTGAAGGTTGTGGAAGCTGATGTGTTGTGGTAGTGATGGCAGACAGGAGAGCGCGGGCGCTGCCAGCCCCACTGACCAGCCCAGACTGCCACACTGGCGGCTGTAATTGTGGAGTAATTATGCCCCATGCAGAGATTCAGCTCTGTGTTATGTAACAGGACTTTCCTCTTCTGTGCATCGCTGACAGCGGGAGGCCAGTGTGTCCACACGTACACACACACACACACACACTTACTTCAGACAGAGCAGCACTTTAGTGCTAGCTGAAAAACGGGTCATATTATGCATTTTATCTTACAGTAACCCAGGATTTTTCCTTTAGGCTCGGGCTGAAGGTTGTGGAAGCTGATGTGTTGTGGTAGTGATGGCAGACAGGAGAGCGCGGGCGCTGCCAGCCCCACTGACCAGCCCAGACTGCCACACTGGCGGCTGTAATTGTGGAGTAATTATGCCCCATGCAGAGATTCAGCTCTGTGTTATGTAACAGGACTTTCCTCTTCTGTGCATCGCTGACAGCGGGAGGCCAGTGTGTACACACACACACACACACACACACACACTTACTTCAGACAGAGCAGCACTTTAGTGCTAGCTGAAAAACGGGTCATATTATGCATTTTATTTTTTTTCTCTGTAGTCTGTTTATTTCTTGACACATGACTGTCTGACCCTTTTAATTAAACACGTTTTTGCTGTTGTGGTTTTAATAATTTTATGTAAAATTCGTAGCTATTGGCTGCTTTATGAAATGAGCAACAGCACTTGTTCAAGGGCTGTGGGTCAGTGTTATTTTAGTATTATTTACAGTATATACTATTTTAAAATTTTGGATTAGCTTTAATTTTTATATTTTGAGTCCTATTTTATGCACTTTTTTTTTTTTTTAAATAACATTTAAGTTTAATTTTAGTTCAATTTTACTTTATATTTATTTCCAGTTAGTCATTTTAATGCTACGAGCACTGAAGTACTGTTTTTGCTTTCATATGCAACATGTTCTGGTAATGGTCACAACATGTTTATAAATGTATAATCCAGTGTTTACACTGCGTAAAGGTTAAAGGGGTCATATGATGCGATTTCAAGTTTTCCATTCTCTTTGGAGTGTTACAAGATGATTGTGCATAGATAAGATCTCTGAAGTTGCAAAGACTAAAGTCTCAAAACCAAAGAGATATTCTTTATCAAAGTTAAGACTCTGCCACGCCCCCCTAAAACGGCTCGTTCTAACACGCCCCCACATATCTACCTCACTATGTGGAAATATTTGCATAATGCCGCCCAAATGTGTACGCAAAGAAAGAAGGCGTGGTTTCCGTAACCGCAGCTAGTGTTGAAGCAGCCATGTCAGGGAGACGCTGTGTTTTGACAATCTATGACAATCTGACGCTTCTGAATCAGCTACTGTTTTGTTATTAGTTTAAGTATTTGCTATTGACTGTTCAAATGCGGAGTTTTGCGCATCGTGTGTGTGTGTGAGAGAGAGAGAGAGAGAGAGAGAGAGAGAGAGAGATATCGAGATATCGAGATCGATCGATCACAGTGGAGTCAGCTGTCTTAACCGTGGCTTGTGTACTGCACACATACCAGCTTCATCACTTTGTCTGTCACAAGACTCTGTTCCCCTTTCGGGCTCTGGCTTTGCATTTATTTTGAAAGATGAAGCTCGCGATTATGGTAAGGGGCGTTACATTTCCGACGAGTGCTTGCAGTGTTCGGCCAATCACAATGCACTGGGTCAGCTGGCCAATCAGAGCAGACTGCGCTTGTCGGAAGGAGGGACTTTGTAGAAAACGAAGCGTTTGAGAGAGGCGGGGCATAGAGGACCTACAATAATGTACAGTATTTGAAAAAGAATGTGTTTTTTGAACATTAAAGCATGTCAACATATTCTGTTACACCAAATACACAAAATAATGATCTTTAAAAAAGCATCATATGACCTCTTTAACAACCTCACACAATGCCACGCTGTCTTAATAACATTGCAACTATCAGTACCGCCGAGCATGTTCATTTCTAAGTGACCTTATATAAATTATAAAGAGTTCTGTTTACATATCATATTGTTTATAATGCTTTCAGAAAGAGGAAGTGAGAATAAAACACTACTATTAAAAGGGGTTGTAAGTGAAGTTATCAGTTTCTGCTAGAAATAGCCAAAGGGGTTGGGGTTTAGTTGTTTAGCATGGCCCTGTTAGCCTCTGCTGGTGCTGGTATATGTCATAACTATACTATATGTTGGCAGCAAGCATCTTCTTTGTTCATCAGTATCCATTCCAAATATAATTCATGCATAAATAATTAATATATTGCATGCATTTAAGAAAATGTGCATACTGTTCAACAGATGCACAGGCTACTGTGATGGTAAAATGCTAGTTTGAACATAGCCACTGTTTGCATCGAGCAGACTCCACTTATAATAATATATTCAGGAACGTACAAAACCGAAAGTTCATCCACTTAGTCCCACCACAAAAGGATGATCTTTAAGGATGTTCTACACCTCTAATACACAATCTTGTAGGTAATAATGTATATAAATATCATATGGTAACAAAAACTGGAGCAGAACTTTTAGACAAGCTGCATTTCTGCTTTTTTAACCCTCTACAATGATTTTATACTAGGCCTCCGTTGTAAGTACATTACTGATCTGGTTTTGTTTCTTCAAAACTGATTCAAATGTATGGCCACAGATGGAGTTGGTGGATGTTAAGTTGAAAATTAGCAGGAATAGTCCCTTAAGAGGAGCGCGCTGACAGTCTGATGGTGAGATGTGGGGTCTGTTATTTAAAGTGATGAGTCAGCTCTCATTCTATAGCTGTCACATCAATGAGGCCTCTGTCTCCACCTCCGCTCAAGAGCACCACAGAGAGAACAGAGAGGGATGAGGAGAAGCGAGGACAGTCATTTGAGGTTAAATTAACAGTCTGAGAACAGCTAAGAAAGAGGGATAATTTGGTTAAAACATCACTCGCAAGACTTGCAAGTCAAGTCTCAACTAGTGCAGTTTTTCTGCAATTTAACACGAAAACACCATACTAATATGTGACTGAAACTGGAGGAAGCTGACTCGCCACACAGTCAAACTAAATACAAAATGAATGGACAAAAGCTCTCTCTCTCTTTATATATATATATATAAATAAATAAAATAATGTATTATTTTTTCCCCCCAAGTTTGAAACTGCTGCACTTTTTCCTGTGATCCAGATGCAGAGGTTGACATCTGTTCCTCAATATTTAACCATTAGGGGGCAGTGCCACACTGTTTTACCATTTTGCAATTTACAATTTTTAACTTCGTGTTTCAAATGCACAGATCTCAAATAGATCCCAGACAGGTAAAAAAGGGAGTCCACGTTTAGCAAAACATGATCTGAAACTGCTTTGAATGCTGTCTTGAAGGATTGATATACAGTTTTTTTTCAGGACTTCTGATTTATGGTGTTCATTAACCCTCTTTCATTGAAGTAGATTTTATTGTATTCATGCGTTAATTGAGTCTTAAGCTCAACACATTGAGTCTGATGGACTGTGTGTTGTGGACGGTGTTTTTTTTTCTGTGGTCGACTGTCTTCATTTTAAGGGGAAGTCGTGGCCTGATGGTTAGAGAGTTGGACTCGTAACCTAAAGGTTGCCGGTTTGAGTCTCATACCGGCAGGGATTGTAGGTGGGGGGAGTGAATGTACAGCACAATACAACGACTGAGGTGCCCTTGAGCAAGACACCGAACTCCCAACTGCTCCCCGGTCACCGCAGTAAAAATGACTACCCACTGCTCCGGATGTGTGTTCACGGTGTGTGTGTGTGTGTGTGTTCACTGCTGTGTGTGTGCACTTTGGATGGGATAAATGCAGACCACTAATTCCGAGTATGGGTCACCATACTTAGCCACTTGTCACTTCACTTTTTTTTTTCTGTTTACCTGTTTTCTATTATTTACTTCTTTTTATTTTAAATATTTGTTATATTTTAAGTGGTTTACATGTTTCTTGTGTTTACATGTTTTCTTTTTGTGTATGGGTTTAAAATGATCATGTTCATATCTGTTTGCATATTTAATTCACATGTAGTGGCAAATGGTTGGTATCTTATTGTATCTTAAAAATGAGTAATTTTACTTCACAGTAAAGCTATACATCATAACATTTCTTACTGGAAATTATATATAATTGGTTATATATATTTGATACTTGATTATATATAATCAAATCAAAAGGTAAGATATATGTAATATTTAATTTTGGTATTGTATTCATAACAAATCAAGCTAGGAATTAATTGGGTAATACCTTCTGTATTACCTTCTGTCTGTAAACTTAACATGATAACACTGATATGATTATGATTGTCAGTTTTTTAAGCCGTATGTCATCATACTGCCCGATATATTACATGTGTTGTTCTTTATTTGACTGTTTTTTTGGTTTTTTTTATTAGAATGACACTTATGTTGTCTTCTATTTCTGTTTTCATCCTGCTCTTATGTTCACTTATTTTTTTATTTTATTTTTAGGGTCAAAGAAGATGCAAAGTCTCAGCCAGTCCAGTAAGTAACACTCAGAGTCAGGCCTAGGCAGAATCTGTGGACTTTCCCCCATTTTCCACATTTTTCCACAAAAGCTGCAGAATACTCTTACTGGCAAGTCAAATCATAATCAAATCCGCCAAAGTATTAAGTAAACAAATAAATAAAGGGGCAGAACTTTCTTTGTGGCTCAAATTCTGCAGCTTTTGTCCATACACAGATTCTGTGTGGGCCTGATCTTAGCTAGAGACCTCAAGGCTTTGACATTCCTGCCTGGCTGGTTAGTGGCGTGTGCGTTTGCTGTGGCTTCCTCTGTGATTGGCGGATCTTTTCCCCTCCTCTCTCTAGTGATTGGCTGCCCGCAGTCTGTCATGGGTCTATCTGAAAAGCTTTTGGCAGCTTCATCCACATATAGGCTGGATGCATCAGTCCTGCTTTATTTTGCTTGTTCGTCGACTCTGTAGTTGCACATTGACACTGTTTGATCTCTTTCTCTGTTTCTGTGGATACTCGACCTTATCCCTGGCTGATAGATGCAAAATTAATTTAACTCACTATGGCTTCTCTGCTTCCTTCTCCGGTAGTGTCTCCTCTTCTGTTTTTCCATCTCTCAGTTCTATATCTTTGTATTTTTCTTCTTTCTCTAGTCTCACATAGCCAGATTTTTCAGCAAATCTATTTTATTTTATTCGAAACCAAGAAACGCCCACTTAAAGAGACATGTACAGTGACCAATTACAGCACATTTTGTTTGTACATTTCATTTAGGGGCAGTTAATATGAAATGTTTTTTTTTTTTTACCACAGTAGTAGAAAACTGTGGGGAAAATTGCTCAGCATTTCCTATCCAAGATCAGCTATATGAGAAATGCTCGAAAATATAGTGGAATTGTTGTGCACTTTGTAATTAGAGTTTCTGTTTGTCCAAAAGTAATAAATATTGATAATTTTTTTTTTATTTTGTAGATATAAATCATAAACAAAGCCGAATATAAAGTTTTGCTCATGCATATCTAGTTTACTTCATACTAAGTGTCTGGGGAAACAAAAATAATAAATTGGAACTAAACTGGGCAACTTTGACACATCTAGTTTATTGATTTATTTATTTTCCCAAAAATGTTTATAATTACCTGGTACATCATTGGTGGGATAAAAACCTGTGTATTCTCACTACTGGCCGTAAAGCCGGCCAATCAGATTTGAGCTTGCCAGACTGAGAAAATGACCAGTTTTGTGTGCAATATGGATGAGATGGTCAGTGGGCTGAGACTAGTCTGTCCCTGTCTTTCTCCCTGTCTGTCTTTCTCTCTATCCCAGAAGTTTTTGCAGCTGTACATGCCCTGCACATGTGTTTTTCTCATGAATGTAGCAGCACTTCATTTGTCATGATGATAATGGCGGGTTTGTTGACTGGAAGCAGGCTTGTTGACCGGATTTTGAGTTGCGCTGTCTGCTTGTTCATACAGGTGGTTTCCCTTTAGTGGAATCACTGATCTGGTTAATAATGTTCTCCAGCCCCAGACAAATTCCCAAAACCAACCGCAAACAGAGCCTCCAAAGGAGCCAGAGACGTAAGTAAAACTGAATGGATTTATCTTTGCCCTCAATCCTCCAAACGTTACATTGCCAAGACAAACCTTGAATTATGTGACATTTCTGTGGATATGACTCACCTTTCACCTACTCTGAATATTAAATAAATGGTCAAGGGCTATCAGTTCACAAAAATTTTAAATTAAATTAATTAAATGGTATTTTGATGAATTAATCAGTTAATTACACATTTGCTGGTAGCACTTTGCAATAAGATTATTATTTTTTTTTAAGCATTAATCAATGCATTAGACATTATAAATTAACAATGTCTTTTACAGCATTTGTTAATTGTTAATTTGAATTGCATTTATAGATAGATACAGCTGGATAGATACACACAGTTTAATATAAAATATATGTTACAGTTTATTGTTAATTCATGCTCATTCAATTTTTTATATTAAAGGGGTCATATGACGTTGCTAAAAATGTTTGTGTATTTGGTGTAATGAAATGTTCATGCGATTTAAGGTTCCAAAAATTGTTTCTCTATGCCCCGCCTTTCTGAAATGCGTCGATTTTTACAAAGCTCATCGGTCTGAAAAGCGAGGTGTGCTGTGATTGGCCAGCTATCCAGTGCGTTGTGATTGGCCGAATACCTCAAGCGTGTGACGGAAATGTTACGCCCCTTACCATACTGTGATGCCGTGTCCCGATGTGACGAGACAAAATCAATAAAACCCATTACAAACGAGGCATTTGTTGCATCCAGTGGGGACATAATTACTGATTATAATGACTTATACTGTCTTTTTACGCGTTGCGTTGCATCGCGCTGTGTAAACATAAAACCATGTCTGCATTTGTGATCGGAGAAATGACAAACAACTAGCACTGCTCAAAACACGCGTTTGAATCATCAGTGGCAAATTCTTTAAATATGAAAACATACTTACAGGCTGTGAGTCTGCATTATTTGTCATTATTTATATATACTCTCCCAGGAAACAGTCCTCGTCCTCCGTAAAATGCGCTGCACACATCTGAATATTTGGGTTGAACTGTTCTGGAACAGTGTTGTAAATGCAACTTAACCACTGATTTCTAGTCGTGTCCTCTTTTGGAAGTCTAAACAAAGTAGTTTCGCCTTCACAACAAAACACAGGGTATCCACAACATGGCGGAGGCAACAATACTACAGCGAGAATCAAAGTTACGCCTTCTTTCTTTGCGTGAACATTTGGGCGGTGTTATGCAAATCTTCCCACACAGTGACATAGACATGTGGGGGCGTGTTTAAATGAGGCGTTTTAGGAGGGCGTGGACGAGTCTTAACTTTTATAAAGAGTATCTCTTTGGGTTTGAGACTTTAGTCTTTGCAACTTTAGGGACCTTATCTATTCACAAACAGCTTGTAACACTCCAAAGAGAAAAGAAAACTTGAAATCGCATGACCCCTTTAAATGTCAAATGTTTTTGTATTGTAACTATTTTTGCATTGCCTTATTTCATATAAACTGCCCCTTATTTTAATGTATAAATTATAAAATATAAAATGTACACACAATATGAAATAATATGTTCATGTTTATTCATAATAATACATGTTTATTTATAGAAATAGTGCATGTATTATTATATGTAGAAATTAATATCAACCTGTATCAGTAAATGCTGTAAAATATTATTTGTTTGTTTCATTCATTATATCTTATGCATCAACTCATGTTAACGAATGTAACCTTTTTGAAAACTTACCGGTTTGCCTAAAGTCCTCAAATGAAGATAATTTAAAGGCATTACATTGTAGTGGAAAATAAAAATATTTTATAGTTTAAGTTTATGTTCACAAATGTAGTTATTATTTTTATTATGTTATATATATGATGTTATTTTTATTATGTTAAATATAATCAATTATGCTAAATTAATGTGATAAATTGACATGCCTTATTTATTGTCTTAAATACTAGCTACTACAGGCATGTTTTACTCATTATGGCCCATCAATTCGATTTGATTAGGAGATCTGCATTAGAGACCAGCATTAAGCATGGGTTTTGTATTACACGAGAAGTCAACTACAAATTTGTAAGTAGCTTAAACAGGTAAAGCGCAGGTCTTCAGGTGGCTGCAGTGTCACTCATAAAGGGAGTGGGTATCAGTGTGCTGGCTCGTGTTTCTTTGACTTCTCTATCTGCTGTGTGTCAGATGAGACGTGACGAATGGCGTATGATTATATTATGGGTTATGCATCTCTGGAAGTGAGCTGTGCTGTGGTCTCCAGCTGTCTGTAATGCTACCTGAGCCAGCGCACCTGCCAGACCTCTGGAGCTCCTCCAGCCTTCCCATCATCCACCTGACTGCTGTCTGGGGCCCGGGTGTATATGGGAGGATAGATGCAGAGTGTAATGTAAAATCTGTCATTGTTTACTCAGTCGTGTCACTCCAAACACATATGTTCTTGTTTTCTGACAGAAGACTGTCTTGTGACACAGACTAAAATCTAATATTGCATTTGCTGAAGGATATCTGCCGTATATCTGAGAGGGCAGCGTGGGGTCAGACAGTGAGTGGTACTGTATATGCACATGTTCGGAGGGTAAGAGGGCAGAGGTCAAGGGGTCGGTGAAAGCAGACCTGCTCATTGGTGTGATCTGATCTTAGAGGGGTGAAAGGTCACTGACTTAAACAGAAATCATATCTAGTGGGCGCTACGGTGAGAGGTTTGGATGGTTAGCTTCAGAAAGTTAGTACCTGCTCGTAAGAAGCCTGTTTTTTCTATTGATGAAAGCAGCGTTAGTTTAAGTGTTAATTTAGTATTTGTGTGTGTGTGTGTGTGTGTGTGTGTGTGTGTGTCTGAGCAAAGGGTCTGAATACTTAGGACCATGTGATATTTCAGTTTTTCTTTTTTAATAAATCTGCAAAAATGTCAACAATTCTGTGTTTTTCTGTCAATGTGGTGTGCTGTGTGTACATTAATGAGGAAAAAAAATTAACATAAATGATTTTAGCAAATGGCTGCAATATAACAGAGTGAAAAATTTAAGGGGGTCTGAATACTTTCCGTACCCACTGTATATATATATATATATCAGTTTTCATTTTACCTTAATTTTTCCTTTAATTAATTCAAAATCAACTTTTTTAACTTTAATTTAAAATCTCTAATTTAATAAATTTCGAATTTACTATATAATTTTATGTACTTTTGTCATTTTTTAAAATTAATTAATCAGTCAATCTTTTTGAGTATTACTCCGTTTAATTTATTTCAACAGAGTTTAATTTGTTTAATTTATGTTTTAGTTCAGTTTTAATTTACAAAATATTTATTTACAGTTAGTAATTTAATTTCCTCAACGTACTTATTTCAGTTATTTCAGCAACATTTCTAATTTTCGTTTAGTTTAAGACTTTATTTTATTTTATATTTTAGCAAAAATGTTTTTAATAGTTTTAAGTTTAGTTGATTATAACCCTGGTCAAAACTATACCTGGCATTTTCTGATAAAAGCAACATGTATATGCAATATTTTACTACAATATAGAAGGTATTTCACCAGTGACCAATATTTTATTTTACAAGTGTGAAATGGGCTAAATATGCTATTGCGATGGATGGGAATGCTAATGAATAGCTATCGCTGGGTATCACAGACTATACACAGTATGTGAAACAAACATGGTTTGTCAATTTATTTTTTATTTATTGGTTTATGCTGAAGTCAAAAAGACTAATAAAAGTTCAATGATGTTTGTGCTCATTAAATTTACATGAAACAAACTCCTTTGCATTAAGCATTCAAACTCTCCTCAGAGATGGTGATTAGCAGTGTGAGAACGTGTTCAAGTTTGAGTTTGGTGGGAGGTGGCCAGGTGAATTCTGGGTAGCACCCAGGCATTCTGTTGTAGTAAATAGATCAGTGTTCTCAATAATTCAGCCTGCTAATGAATGTTGCAGGGGCAGATGTGGGACCAAACCTCCTCTAATCGACAGCTTATGGCGTTAGCCCGCAGTGTTCGGTTTCCACGGCTACGGTTGATTGACAGGGGACATACAAAATGCATGTGTGTCATGCATGCATTCAGCTAGCGTTTCAGAGTCTGTCTCAAGCCTTTGACCCCCTCTGCTCTCTTACGGTAATGAAGAGGGTACATGATTAAACGGCACCCTTATATAGAAGTCCCATAAGCACGCTCAAGGTGATCTGCCTGCTTAAGATCACGTTGATATTTATTTAAACGTATTGATAAATTAAGTTTTGTAGTTTTGTGGAATGGGCAGCTCATAATTAGTCATGTCGACAGCTGTTTCAGTTTTACAGTCGATATGAGGTGATGCACGTGAGCTTGACGTGTTATCTTTGTGATCTGGTTTGTATGAGTTCAGCCACAAATAGTCTCAAGGTTGCACATGATGCTTCAATTGCTGATGAAGTGGGCTCAAGAACAGAAAGTTCTCATCACTGTTGCACATCCGTCTGACAGTCACAACAGAGAGTTTAACCAGGGGCCTGTACCATGATGGTGGCTGAACAAACTCGGGGTTACAGGATTAGTTTTGAGTTGACGAAACCAAACCAGTCCAATCCGGCTTTGTTGGTACCATGAAGCTCATCATCAACTTTCTCTGTCAACTCAGGCTTGATCCTGAGGTAATGGAGCACGTGCACATGAAAGAGTGACATCAGTAATGAACAGCCAATCAGATGCCTTGAAACTGTGATTCACTTCTTGAGAGAGAGTCAGTGCGATTCACTACCAAAGATTAAAATATTGAACAATATGAAGAATTTAAACACATTTACAAGATGACACGATCTATCCATGAAAGAGGAAAACTTAAAGAAAACATCTTGCCTTATAAGTGCAAGTAAAAGTTGTAAAGTTAGTTCATAGAGTTGATCATATTTATACACTCTTAAAAATAAAGGTGCTTCAAAAGGTTCTTCAAGCGATGCCATAGAAGAACCATTTTTGGTTCCACAAAGAACCATTCAGTCAAAGGTTCTTTAAAGAACCATCTCTTTCTTACCTTTTTGTAATCTGAAGAACCTTCTTTCGCCACAAAGAACCTTCTGTGAAACAGAAAGGTTCTTCAGATGTTAAAGGTTCTTTATGGAACCATTTAGACAAAAAGGTTCTTCTATGGCATCGTGAAGCACCTTTATTTTTAAGAGTGTAGGTATAAAAACACTTAAAAATCAAAGCTCATATGTAGTCATGTTTAAAGCTATTGATCCTAAAACGTATTTATATTGCATATTATCTATACGTTTATATTAATTTAAAATAAAAGCTTGATAATTACTATTAAACTAAACTAGCTTGTGTAATGGATTAAGGGTATAATAATTATAAAAAAACAATCATCTCTAAATTCAGACTATTTTATAGTCCTTTAATTTGGAGTAAGAGAAACTGGGGGAGTGGCTTTATTGCATCAGACATGTCACCTTGCCTGAAGCTGATTGGTCAAATTTCACGATGTCATAGAAGAACCATTTTTGGTTCCACAAAGAACCATTCAGTCAAAGGTTTTTTAAAGAACCATCTCTTTCTTACCTTTTTGTAATCTGAAGAACCTTCTTTCGCCACAAAGAACCTTCTGTGAAACAGAAAGGTTCTTCAGATGTTAAAGGTTCTTTATGGAACCATTTAGACAAAAAGGTTCTTCTATGGCATCGTGAAGCACCTTTATTTTTAAGAGTGTAGGTATAAAAACACTTAAAAATCAAAGCTCATATGTAGTCATGTTTAAAGCTATTGATCCTAAAACGTATTTATATTGCATATTATCTATACGTTTATATTAATTTAAAATAAAAGCTTGATAATTACTATTAAACTAAACTAGCTTGTGTAATGGATTAAGGGTATAATAATTATAAAAAAACAATCATCTCTAAATTCAGACTATTTTATAGTCCTTTAATTTGGAGTAAGAGAAACTGGGGGAGTGGCTTTATTGCATCAGACATGTCACCTTGCCTGAAGCTGATTGGTCAAATTTCACTTTGAGATCTCTAAACCAGAACATAACCTGCCCCAGAGCAGGTTAGCTGTGGAGTATAAGTTACTAAGGTAATGAATGACGCTAAAAGCCAAGCCACTTTCATGGTACCTAAAACCCAGGATTGGTGCAAACTAAACTGAAACTTACCTGGCTAGCCAGCTAATCTGGCTTCATGGTACAGGCCACTGAGCTAGTGCTTATTGACAACCAACTAAACAATAGTAAGCCATTCTGCATATATTTCATTGTGAATGTAGCTTATCTTTCAGAACAATATATTTGTTTTCAGGATTTATTAAAAAACATTTTATGGGATTTTTTATATTGTATATGACTGATATATATATATATATATATA
>NW_015505764.1:803982-809776 GCF_001515645.1 Sinocyclocheilus grahami | reverse complement strand
ATATATATATATATATATATATATATATATATATATATATATATATATATATATATATATACCGTATTGAAACGTATATAAAAACATTTGTCAAAGTCAATGACAAAGATTGTTAAAAATCTAGTTCAAAATGCATGTGACAAGTTCTTAGAAATTTAACATTTGTATTCATTTGTACTTTGTTTTTAAACGTTTTCAACAAATTTTGAATTTATTGTAATGTACACTACAGCTGAAAAGTTTGCATTCAGTAAGATTTTTTGAAAATGTTTTTGATTTGTCTTATTCTCACCAAAGCTGCATTTATTTGATCAAAATCTACAGTTAAAAACTTGAATAATGTATTTAATATAAATATTTTAATATACTTTAAAATTTCATTTATTTCACTGAATTTTCAGCATCCTTACTCCAGTCTTCAGTGTCACATGATCCTTCAGAAATCATTCAGATATGCTGATTTGCTGCTCAATAAACATTTATTATCAAAGTTGAAAACAGTTGTGCTGCTTAATATTTGTTTTACTTAATATATCACTTTTAATGAATATAATGAATTCTTACTGATTAAAAGTATTAATTTATTTCAAAAAATGTCTGAGATCATAGTCTTCATATTAATTTTATAGCTCTGTACTATTACTGTATGTCAGCAATTGTCTTGTATTTTTATTTATTTTAATTTTTTAAAAGGTTTTTAAGATAATGAAGTTAATATTTGAATGAAACAATGAATGGAGTCTAATGAGCAATGAAGCGCAAGCTCTGAGCAATAAAATTGTCCTTTTGGTTGTAACCCAATGACAAAATCCTTCCTATTTTTCCAAGTATATTACTATTTTTATTATATTCACATCCTATATACTTATAATGTGTTTTCTTGCTGTGTTCTGATTGGCTGCGTTCTGTTTCCTGCAGGAAATTGCACCAGCAATTTGAAATGTATAAGGACCAGGTGAGTAAGATGGGGGAAGAGGCACAGAGCACCCAGGAGCAGAAGAGTGACTCCCCCACCTGCGGAATCTGCCATAAAACCAAGTTTGCCGACGGCTGTGGCCACCTCTGTTCGTATTGCCAAAGCAAGTTCTGCGCTCGCTGTGGAGGAAGAGTTTCACTACGCTCTAACAAGGTACAGCCGTAAAGCTGCTCCGATCACACAAGCACTGACTTCAGCTGGACACTAGTCATTACTGTAATGATGACTGTGTTCAGAATGAAATATAGCATACGGTGAAGTATGCACTGCACACTACCTGCAAATGCAAGTGAGAAACTATCATTTTGTACATCAGGCTTTTATGGCTCATGTAGTGAGAGTATGGAGATCAGACTTGGCTCAAACTGAGCAAAAATATGCTGTTTGGTGCAGATGTTGTCATTTTTACGTCTAAACAGTGAGATTAAATTCTGATAGCTTGTAATGTAAATCAATGAGATGTTTTTTTAACAGAATAGCAGACTGCTGACATAAAATACATATAAATATTAGTTTTCACTTTATATTTGCCAATAATATATGTCTTAGTAAATACTTAGTTTTATGATCAAAGCTCTGTAGTTTTTATTGGGGGTAAAACATATAATAGTGCAATACAATGACAATTGAGATACATTTTTTCTCAAAAGCCTGATGTATCATCATGTGATGCATTTTTACATGATTTTTCTAAAAAAAAAAAAATAATAATAGTTTTTATAATCAGGTAAACCTTGCTTCAGTCCAGTAGTGTTACTAACAATATAAAGGTTATTCTAATGTTTACTTTATAGAATCATCAAGATTTCACAGCAAATACACACGTGAACCATGAGCTGAAGGTGGATGTTTTTAGAATTATACTAAAATGCTTTTAATGTGCTAAAAAATAATAAATTATCAGTAAGATGACATGTAGTAGAATGTGTACAACAATTTTTCAGCAACGTTTTGATCATGTTGATAGTGTAGAGGCTTTAAAAAAAATGATACAGTAGGCTTTATAGGGTTAATCCAGTACTGAGTAAAAAGTCAATCCAATTGGCAATCCAATCAAATAATAAACTACAATGATATTAGAAATTGCATTTGATATCACTTGCACTTGATATCACTATACTGTACTTACGGCAAAAAAAATAGTGTAATACGCCATTCTGAGCATATTCAATATTTACAGCTCATAATAGATATTAGAAATTGCATTTGATATCACTTGCACTTGATATCACTATACTGTACTTACGGCAAAAAAAAATAGTGTAATACGCCATTCTGAGCATATTCAATATTTACAGCTCATAATGAAAGAGATGATTTTGAGAACTGTGACAGTGTGAGATGTTTATAGATGCTAAAAGCCATGTTTTATTATTTAAGTAGTTGAACTTATTAATGCAGGGCCTTTTTTGTCATGTAATTTCATACAGAAATCATTCAACTCATTGTAACGCATTTGATCTTGTGTTATTTCCTGCTGCTGGCCGCTGAGGGTTGAGGGGGTAATGCGATGACCACAAGAGGGCAATGCTCCCTCTGTTTTTACCACATCGCCTGTTGGCCCGGGGCGATGGATGTATCAGGCCAGAAACTGCTTATCTAACCTTTTGATGTCTCTCTCCCAGCACAGTCTTGGTGCTTTTAAGCGGCGATGTGATTGGTTGCAGTAGTTCGTGAACATCCCTTTATGTGTGTCTGAATGTCACTCACACTTGTTCTCCTCTCTTCTTTTTTCCCTTGTCTTTCTCTCTTGCGTTTCCTCCCCTGTGGAATTGCAACAGGAGGATAAAGTGGTCAGCACCCTTTTTTCTTGACTATGCTTTGATATTTAGCTTTTGCAAAAGTGTGATGATTGCACACCTCCATTAAATCAATTATTATTATTATTATTTTTTTTTTGGAGCAGCAGAAATATCTCACAGGTAGTAAGATAGGCTCCTTTTTTAAGCCAGTCAGAAACAATCTCTGTCCGGTTGCTCTATATGACTTTGAAGGATGGGTTTTTGGAAAGAGTGTGTGTGGTTTAAGTTACACTGTAAAAACACATGACAATTTTTCAAGGATAACAGAATGACATTTTGATGACAATTGATATGTCTTTTACTTAAACAACTATTTTTAACAGCAACATTTTAACAATTTTAATACAATATACAGTATTTTACTATAAACGTTTGTTTTATGTTACAAACATTTGTATATTATATTTTAGTTTATTTATGTAAATATATTTATATATAAATGTGTGCATATATTTATGTGAGACCCTGGAGCACAAAACCAGTCTTAAATCGCTGGGGTATATTTGTAGCAATAGCCAAAAATACACTGTATGGGCCAAAATTATCGATTTTTCTTTTATGCCAAAAATCATTAGGATATTATGTAAAGATCATGTTGCATGAAGATATTTTGTAAATGTCCTACCATAAATATATCAAAATTTCAGTTTTGATTAGTAATGTGCATTGCTAAGAACTTCATTTGGACAACTTTAAAGGTGATTTTCTCAATATTTAGATTTTTTTTGCACTCTCAGATTCCAGATTTTCAAATAGTTGTATCTCGGCCAAATATGGTCCTATCATAACAAACCATACATCAATGGAAATATAATTTATTCAGCTTTCAGATTATGTATAAATCTCAATTTTGAAAAATTGACCCTTGAGACTGGTTTTGTGGTCCAGGTTCACATATTATATTATAGACACTTGCAGTTAACGATTCACTTCTTAATATATTTTTAATATAAATTTGATTAACAGTTTTTATTGTGATAGCAAATTGGTTGGAGTTATCAAAATGGCTGAAATCACGTACAGAACCTGTACTAAATGAGAAATGGTTGTGATATTGCTAGAATCAACTGGATGACATTGCATCACCCCTCATTTCAACATCAGAACATTTTCATATTATTTAAAAAAAAAAAAAGGGGGGGAAACCATAATAATAGCTTTACAATAAACAACAAACAGCTTTGTGAATTTTAATTTTTGTTGTGATTGCATAGCGACAAAAAGAACACTGTATTATTGCAGTTTGATAAGACAAATAAGATCTCTAAAAGTTCCTAATTTTTATTTATTTATTATTATTATTTTTTTTTTAAACAATTGATTCCAACAATGACATTCCAATGGCATCAAATTGAGGTTTGGCTTAAATATCCTGCGTCTCAGATGTTTCTTAAGAGGAAAAAGACAATATGCTGTATGTAGATTTATAGGTTCAGAAGGACAAAGTTGATAGTTAAATGAGAACTCCCTGAGCAATTAAACAGCAGCCTCTTTCTTGTGCATGTTGTTTGGGCTGCATGAGTACAGTGTAGTAAAAGTGTTGCGTCCGGCTCCAGGCTGGCAGGCAGCGCTGCTCTTTGTGCAGAAGGACAATAGAAACACTCTCGTGTTCCCTTGAGCACAGATGGTGATGCAGCAGGTTCACCTGGAGTGTTACCAGTCACACACTGGCCCCGCTTCTGAGTTATGGTGATCCCCATAGATCTCACTTGATCACTTGGTCTTGATAAAGCCCAGTAATATGGCAGTATATGGGTGAATTTTTGCTCCAAAATCAAAAATTATATTTTGCATGAAGAAAATGAATATTATTAATTACTTGACCAGATGTATAATATAAAATTCAATTTCTATAAAGAAAATGAAGGCTATTCATTGCCATAATGTGTCCAGATGTATAAATATAAAATTAAAACAAACATCATCATTGCTGTAAAACAGTAATTGCAGATTTAGTGGCTCTGCAAATCTGATTACAGTTTGAGACAGTGTTGAGATCTATTGTGAGACTCTATAGATGATATGTGACTGGGGTATTTCTCTGTCGAAACATCTGAGAAGCAGGAGGTAAAAGGCTCAGTTTGTATTTAATCTCACCATTTAAACTCATGACTACTAGGAGGAAAAAAAGAGATATTAAGGAGATTTCCATTCCTACAGTTGCCCATATTGAGATGTCTCCTGGTCATTTAGCAAAGAGTGATCAGCTCTTACTGGTTATAGATTGCAGCACTGGTAGAGTGTGACGTTTTCATGTTTCTTTCTTTTACCTCTGTTGTCTGAGTGTCAGATGTTTGTCTGATTTTTGGTGTCTTGGTTCTCTAGTCTGTAGTTCCGTTTCCTTACGTTTTCTGGTATCTCAGCAGTAGCAGGACCATGCCGAGCTTTTATCCGGTTGCCCGGCGGAGGATTGAATTGCCAGTTAGTTCTTGGTGACTGGATTTTGTTTCTCCCCTCTGTGGTTTACAGCATTAAGGGTTTGAATGGAGACAGTACTTGTGATCCTAACCTCTCTGAACCCTGGAGACAGTTTTACATAGAAATATCTTAAAGGGGTCATATGATGCGATTTCAAGTTTTCCTTTCTCTTTGGAGTGTTACAAGCTGTTCGTGCATAGATAAGATCCCTAAAGTTGCAAAGACTAAAGTCTTAAACCCAAAGAGATATTCTTTATAAAAGTTAAGACTTGTCCACGCCCTCCTAAAACGGCTCGTTCTAACACGCCCCCACATGTCTACGTCACTATGTTGGAAGATTTGCATAACGCCGCCCAAATGTTCAAAGAAAGAAGGCGTAACTTTATTGTTGCTGCCACCACTGCCGCCATGTTGTGAAGACGCTGTGTGTTTCGTTGTGAAAGCGAAACTACTTTGTTTGGCCTTCCAAAAGAGGACACGACTAGAAATCAGTGGTTAAGTTGTATTTACAACACTGTTCCAGAACAGTTCAACCCAAATATATTTAGATGTGTGCAACGCATTTTATGGAGGACTGTTTCCTGATCCTGGTAGAGTA
>NW_015505764.1:784924-803689 GCF_001515645.1 Sinocyclocheilus grahami | reverse complement strand
CATGTTGTGAAGACGCTGTGTGTTTCGTTGTGAAAGCGAAACTACTTTGTTTGGCCTTCCAAAAGAGGACACGACTAGAAATCAGTGGTTAAGTTGTATTTACAACACTGTTCCAGAACAGTTCAACCCAAATATTCAGATGTGTGCAGCGCATTTTATGGAGGACTGTTTCCTGATCCTGGTAGACTACAATGCCGGTTGTTCTAACTGACAGTCTGTTAGTACATTTTCATATTTAAAGAATTTGCCACTGATGATTCAGACGTGAGTTTTGAACAGTGTAGAGTAGCGCTTGTTGTTTGTAATTTCTCCGATCACAAATGCAGACATGGTTTTATGTTTACACGGCACGATGCAACGCAACATGTAAAAAGACAGTATAAGTCATTATAATCCGTAATTACGTCCCCACTGGATGCAACAAATGCCTCGTTTGTAATGGGTTTTCATGTTTTTGTCTTGTCGCACCGGGACACGGCATCACAGTATGGTAAGGGCCGTAACATTTCCGTCACACGCTTGAGGTATTCGGCCAATCCCAACACGCTGGATAGCTGACCAATCAGAGCACACCTCGTTTTTCAGACCGATGAGCTTTGTAAAAATCGACGTGTTTCAGAAAGGCGGGGCATAGAGGAGAAACAATAATGTACAGTATGTTGAAAATAATGTGTTTTTTTAACCTTAAACCGCATAAACACATTTCATTACACCAAATACACCAAATAATGTTCTTTTTAGATACATCATATGACCCCTTTAATATCTAAACCTAGAAGTTGTTGTTGATGGTCAAAGAAAAACTGAAGGTTGTTTACGCTTGTTTCATTCTGCTCTGCTGGTGCAAAAATAGTATTGTGTTGCTGTTTCACTGGTTGTTTTTGACATTTTTCTACAAATATAGAATATACATTTCCAAAATGTTGGATATTTAATTTATATTTAATGCATTTATTGATGGCTTTGTCACAAAACTTAAACCACTAAAACGGTTTTCATTAATTGAAATAAAGCTGAAGTAAAACAAATATAAATATTAGATGAAAAATTAAAAACCTAAACAAAATTAGAAATGTTGACTTGGCAACTAACTGAAATAAAATATGAGCTTTATTTGAAGTACTGAAATTATATAAACTGACATAAAAACAAATTAAATAGAAATATTAAAAAACGAGTACATAATGAATCTAATAAAACTTAAATTAAGTTTTAATAAAAAATCAAGTAAAACTAACATTTTAATATTAATCAAAATATTAATAAATCTTAGTATATAAATAATACTGAAATAGCACTGATATCATGTGATTGTATATCATTTTAAACAGATTCGTCAAAAGTATTATTAGTTTCTTCATATGTAAAACTTTGTAAGTGGCAGTGAAGGGAGATTCTCTGCTATCGTTTCCCCTCGTCATCATGATCATTTTGGATGGATATACCGTCAGTCTTAGTGAATGCGCAGACATTGCCTCATGAGCTTGACTCAGCTGCGCTATCGTGTTCCAGTGTGTGATGTCCGACAGCTCCCATCGCCGCACGAGACACCGGGAGCTGTAAATATTGATGCTGTCTCAAATAGGATCTCTTTCACCACAACTGTCAGTGTTTGGAGAAGAGAAGAAAATGCTGATGGAAAAAGAGCCAATTTCACCACTGACGCTTTTCACTGACACTGAAGCTACTGGGTGTATAGACATCTAGATAGAAGCTAGATGTTTATTTTCTTTACTGATTTTTGCAAGATTTAAAGGAATAGTTAACCCAAAAATTTCAGTTATTGTGTGATTTATTCACTCTCATGTTGTTCCAAACCTCCATGCTGTTGTCTTTTTCAGTGGAACACAAATGGGAAATCTTTTCAGCTCTTTTCTGTACAGTGACAGTTATAGTCAACATGATTGTCAGGCTCTCAAAGGTCAAAACAAAACCAACAAACACCATAAAACACACACACACACACAAAAAAAAAGTATAGTCTACATTGCCTGCACTGAAAATTCAGCTTTGTCATCACATAAAAAAATTACTTTTTAAAACATATGTGACCCTGGACCACAAAACCAGTCATAAGGGTCAATTTTTCGAAACTGAGATTTATACATCATCTGAAAACTGAATAAATTATATTTCCATTGATGTATGGTTAGGATAGGACAATATTTGGTCGAGATACAACTATTTGAAAATCTGGAATCTGAGGGTGCAAAAAAATCTAAATATTGAGAAAATCGCCTTTAAATTTGTCCAAATGAAGTTCTTAGCAAAGCATATTAATAATCAAAAATGAAGTTTTACTATATTTATAGTAGGAAATTTACGAAATATTTTCATGGAACATGATCTTTACTTAATATCCTAATGATATTTGGCATTAAAGAAAAATCAATAATTTTGACCTATACAATGTATTTTTGGCTATTGCTACAAATATACCCCAGCGACTTAAGACTGCTTTTGTGGTCCAGGGTCACGTATGTAAATGGAAAACAGATATTGTGATAATATTTCAAAATATTACAGTTTATGCTGTATTTTTGGGCAAATATATACAGCTTTGGTGGGCATAAGTTTCAAAAACATAAAAAAAATTTACTTTCCTTGAACGGTATTGCATCTGGAATGATGCAGTGAAGAGGTTTTCAGTAAATAATATCTTACATTTTAGATTATTCCTCTAAAATTTGAGGGAAATTTAAGGCAAAAGCTGTCGAAATGGATTCAGAATTCTTGGAATAACACACTCTAGCTTCCCTTAACTGTCATACGTGCGTTCCGGTGAGAAGTGACAAATGAGGAAGCGCAGAGGAGAGAGCAAAACAAAAAAACGTTCACGAATTAGCAGTACAGAGAAATGTCGAAGGATTTCTATATAAGCCAAGAGGAGACTGGTTTTCTTTGCCGTAAACAAAACTTGGTTCTTGTGAGACTAGCATATTCTCACCGGAGCTTACGCAGAGTTACCGGAGTAACTTACGGTTTTTACATTTGTAAAAATTTTTATATAACTCTGATACACCTAGCATGGCTTGAGGGTGAGTAAATCATGGGGCAATTTCAATTTTTGGGTGAACTATCCCTTTAAAATCTGCAAAGGCCTAATTTAATATAACAAATCATTAAAAAAAATTTCAATTAAACAGCATTTTATCAAACTTTGATAGTTGCCTTAATCTTTTAAACAACTGAGAAGACCGTGGTCAAACTACATTTTATAAAAATCACCTGTCAATTTCAGCGAAGAGCAAATTATTACGTATTAGGTACGTTACGATCTCTGACGGACAGCTTGCTGAAGCCGCTCAGGCTGCATTTTCTCCTCCTCCTCAGAAAGCAAACACAAAGTCAAATCATCCAGTAGTGTGGGTTTTCCAGCAAATCCGTGTGCTCCCTGCACCTCTGCAGGCTTCTCGTAAATACTATTTTTTGACAGACATAGATGCGCAAGATGGATAGACAAATGATGTGGATTTGAAAGACTAACATGTTTGGCTTGTCAAAAATGTTACATTCAGTTGTCGCACATTTGTTGACTTTTGAAAACCAGAAAAGGAGTGGTTTTGAGGCATGAAGTTTCTTACGGCAAAATCTTTTATTTTAACCCATGAAAATACAGATCCTATTGTTAATAATAGAGAAAAATCACTTTAAAGCTGTTGTTCCATTATTACCCCTTAGAAGATTTTGACTCATATAATGTGATTGATTTTGCTAGCATAATATCTGATGCACATCAGTGATTTAACACATCTTGATGTTGAAGTTAGTGTTTCTGTCTTAATCAGCATCCTTTGAAGAGAGTTAGTGAGCGTTGTGCATGTGTAATGAGTCGGACTCAGCCCCGGTGGAGCTGCACACTCACATGCATCGGTAATGAGACCCGTGTTAGTGATGCTCGGTGGCAAAAACATGATTACGTGCTGCTCCGATCGCTCTGTATCATCTTCCTGCATGAGCAATTGCTTTTATTCCGCTGCTTATTTTTTTGACAACTTGGATCAATCTCAGGGTTCATTTTTTTCTGCTTTTTTCTGGAAAATCTGAACTGAAGCACAATCTTGACAGCAGAAGGAGCATTTGATCCCCAACTCTAAAAGGTCACCCGTTACGCAGGACTTTGGCATATGAAACCGTGCGGAGCTGTCCGTGAGTTTTGATTTCAGTTATTGAACATCAGTTTTATCCATTTGGACCAAACAATACACAGCCGACATGGGTAAGCATGGCAGCAATGATTATATAATTAAGCTTTTATTGTGTTATTGAGATTCAGGCAATGGAAAAAGCTGCATATTGTTATTTGGGAACCTGTCTGTCATTAAAAGAACAAATCTAGAAAATAAGAACATAATGATTCACTATCACTCTTTTAATAGCAGCTTGATACTTATGGATCTCATAATGTAAACAGCTTGAATTTTAAAACCTTAATTTGCACAATAATTTGGCTAATAATAAAGATATTTTCGACAAAGTGACATACTCATAGAGGACTGAGCTGCATATGCTCTCTTCCTCTTAGAGATCTGTCTATTTTTGATTCTGTCACTGCGTAATTAACACTTTGTTTAATTGGTCCTTTTTAAGTTCAGAGAAAATAAAACCTATGAATATGCATCTAGTCTATTAGGAGCTGCTGGGTTCTAAATATAGAAGCGCATTAAATATTCATGTTCCACCTGCAGGCTGCGTTTAAGCTGGTGAATGATAACACTCCTCTTATCATGAACATCCTCACTTTTATCAAACATCTATAAAATATTCAGCTGCCCAGGACAGCCTCTCCAGTTATGCTGTTTGATACAGTAATATGCAAGTTTCATATTGACGTTATTTATGTTTTACATACAGTACCTCACAGAGGTAGTCAGATCAGATGCTTAATCAAATCGTATGTCTTCCTATTTGCAAACCTTGCATTGATTAAAAAAATGATTTTATTTATTTATTCATTCATTCATTCGAAGAAATAAGCATTGTGAGCATTATTGGCTTTGTTCAATATAAAGCTCACTTAAATTAGTTTTAGGTCCTTAGAATTGATGTTATGATGCATTATTATAATTATAATTATTATTATTATTATTATTATTATACAATTTGTTATTCTTAATTGTAGTTTTCATTAGATTCTTAATAAAATTACTGTAATACAAATTTTTTTTTTTTTTTTTTACGTCAGCATTAGCTGCAATTGCTTTTTTTTATTTTTTTTGGGTGAAAAATGACCTGAACATGTTCTTGACAGGCTTCATGAGATTCACCCAGAAAGGTTCCCTGCCATTTGACACCAATGACAGCTCACTCAGCACTTTATCAATTTTTCACTGCACACATCTTTTCATTTGTCTATCGCTGACTGACCAAACATTCATCACAATAACACTCACATCCGTCTGCGGTATGTCTCAGAGCCGCTCCCAGTGCAATTGCTCACTGTGATCTTATCAAAAACCACTTGAAAGATGTGACCTTTTCACTTTATTGTATGATAGGGCAGCTCATATACAACTTTTCAAGTTTCCTAACAATTATTGGATTTGAATAAACTGTAAGCTCTTTTGTTTGGATAATACAGGAAAAATTCTGTCATTATTCACTTATTGTGATGCTCACCTTCTTCTGAAGAGCTGCTCTTTCCATTGAATCAAAGTGAATGAATGCTGACCAGGGGCTGTCAGCTTCCAAAAAAGCACCATTGCAGTAGTTCATACAGTACAATTTGTGTTATATTACCAGCCATACCATAGCTTTACACAAGGAACAGTTTTGGAAAATTGTAAATAATTTGAATTTCCAAGTTCATTTTTTTTGTGTGAGATGCATCATTTCTGGGAGCCGATGTGGCGTTATGTATTCAGGCTGGACTGATGAAAGCCTGTGTGTGCGGGTGAGACTCAGATCATGTTTAATTACCACCATCAAACTGGATGGCAGCTTGGATGCCAACCACCTGCTGAGTGCATTTCTGCTGGGCAGATAACAAGGTCAGGCTGTGCCCTCGTTGATAGGAGATGTTCAGGATTGCTGAAGCAGAAGATTTGAGAGGTTGTAAAGACCTGAGTACAGTAATAACAGTGATGCTTGATGCAAAAACGACTACTAATTGTTGCCAAACAGGTTTCTAAACACCTTCCTCATTTCCACCCCGCTCCACATCAGTAGGGATGACGTATTTTTGTAGGCCAGACATGAAGGTAGCATCACCCTAGTTCCCTCGACAAAAACCAAATATGATTTTTCCATTGGCTTTTGAATTAATCCAGAAAATAAGCTCTATGACTAACAAAAGTTTGATTCTTACATGTTTTGCTATCATTCAACACAACTTTTGTCTAAATACTTTTAAGTCTAAATACATTTGCCAGAAGTAAAAAGCTGAATGTATGTGAAATGTCTTCATTGCGGTTGCTTCACTTCAACATCAACACCATTAAGGTTCTGACAACTCTCTTAGTTTTTTTATTTAAAATAATTTTCCCTTAAAGTTGGAGTTGGAGTGGTTTGCAAGAGTGCGCTACTAAACACACTGTGGCTGTAAAAGTGGACTATGAGTAGATGAGCTTTCTTATTCAGTGTTATAACCTTTAATGTCCCCAACTACCTCTATAGTCCCATTTAGGAACTTGTTAGCATGCCTTTTTCTAGACAAGTAAAAGCTTTAAAATATATCTAACACAGGGTTTGGGTTGCCAGCTTAACCAGCTTAATTGGTATTCAAAACTAACCAAATCGCTTTCTGGGGGAAAATGGCTATCAGAATCGCTCCAAAATCACGTTCAGGGGGTCAAAACCTTGTTCTGGGGGTGGGGGGTTTTGTTTCAACCCGCAGACTAAAAAAACAACCCTCACCAACAGTATAAAAGTAGCCCAATTAATCTGGAAAACAGACTTGGCAACACTGCAAGGATGTCTTTTATGTCATAGAATAAAATGTGAAAATATCTTGAGCTTGTGTTAACCACAGACCTTATTTCAAGCCTTTATCCCATTCAGAAAAAAAACATTGACTTCATGAAGGTGAAGCCGTGCTTAAATAACTCGTTTATGGGCTTTGGCCTACAAAAATACGTCATCCCTGCTGCGCTCTATTAGTCAGACAAACCAGGTAGCTCCTCCCCCAAACTCATGCCATTGGTTGAGCATTCATCATTTCCTCTCACATGTACTTTGGCAGTTTTGTTTGTCAGCTGCACCAGCATCACAGTTTCTTGAACCTGTTTGTTGTGGGACCTGCGTGTGAGGTTCAGGACAAATATCCCAATATTCACTCTGGCTTCACAGTTGACACAGAAATTACAGATTTAACTCTACAAATCGCTTCTCCCACAACGGCAAGTTTTCATTCATCTCATTTGTGGATCTCTGTCTTGTGTTCTTCTCTGATTCTAACTTCCTGTTCTCTCATCGTCAGGTGATGTGGGTATGCAATCTGTGCCGAAAACAACAAGAAATCCTCACCAAGTCAGGGGCCTGGTTCTACAGCAGCCCAGGGGGCGCCCTTCCATCAAGTGCGAGTGACCCTCACTGCCGCCACGAAGAGGCTCCGCAGGAGAAGAAGGCCAAACTGCAGGAAGCCCCACTGCTGTACCAGGGTCCTCCAGGGGACCGTAGCCGAGGACTCCTGCGACAGGCGTCCCTCAACAACGACTCCGGTCTGAAGCCTAACGACCCTCTGAGCAACAGGTGAGTGCACATGAAATGTGTTAATGTGAATTTTAGCATGCTAAGATGTTGAAACTTTTGAACTTGCAATAATCTTGTTTAGAAATCATTATTCGTTGTGATCAGCAGCACTCTTCAAGTTATTCATGCTACTTTAAGAAACCAGTTTTTTCCGAGATGTTTGCAATTTCTGGGTAGTTGCTAGGTTGTTACTAAGCAGTTGCTAGAATGTTTCTAATACATTCTTAAATGGTTGCTAGGGTATTCTTGGTGGTTGGTATTAAAAAATTTTTTTGTGCTCTGAGGCAGAAATGTATGGAAGCCTGTCTCTGCCTCTGAATAATAAAAAAAGAAGGTGTATATAGGTATATAGGTGTATCTTTTATAAAAGATATAAACTCGTAATTGTAAGAAATAAAGTCGGAACTGTGAGAAAATTCTGACTTTTTTTCTCGCAATTGTGAGTTATAAAGTATAATTCTGAGGAAAAAAAGGCTGACTATTTTCTTAAAATATAAACTCTTAAACTTAAAAAAAGACAGAACTGCAAGATTTAAACTTGCAATTGGAATAAAAATGTCAGAATTGTGAGATAAAAAATGAGATTAAGATCGCAATTAACTTTTTATTTTTTATTCAGTGGCAGAAACAAGCTTCAATAGAAATGGTCTTCCACTGAAATAATTCTTCATCTTGTCTATTTAATTTTATTATTGCTAGAGGAATCACAAAAATAAAAACAGTAAAAACTGTTGCAAAACTCATAAAGGGTTGTGAAGCTCATGTAAAATGAATAGAAAATAAAACAGGTCATATAATATTTAATTTGACCTCCCGAGGTTGACAATCAACATTTTATGACGGTTAAGCACCTTCTCTGAGTGTTGAAAAAATAATAAATAGACAATTTTTAATCATTTCAGGCCCTACTTCTGTGGCATGGGAATTTTTGGGTTAACTGCTGCCAAAGTGGTTAAGAACGGCCTGACTGTTCGCTGAGAGAATGTGTTAAATAGTTTGATGTCCAGGAATAGAGCTCAGGAAATCACTGAAAAGCACTTCCATTAATCTTAAAGATTGTTTAAATTAACTCTGATTCTTCTCTCCTGAAAAAGTGCTGACAGCCTATTTATATCCTGAAATAATGTGGGAAGAGCCTAATTTGTCTTGGTCTCGGAGGTGTCACTGGAGAGAACGCTCAGACGTGGCGCAAGTGTGGGTGAAACTGCTAGATGAAACAATAATAATTACACTGGGATTCGGATTTAATTACAGCCGTTATGTTTCCCTGGGTTTCGCGGGTTTTCGTGCATTTGTATCTCCTCCCTCTCCATCTATAAAATCCATTAGTGTTTTTATTGTAGCTAGATGCAATGTGACACCTAAGTTAAACAACAGCGGTTGTTTTAGATCTGAAATTATACAAAATGCATGAGTCATTTGTAGGGTTGAGAGCTGATCTTCTATTGTCACAGCGGGTACTGCAATATACAGTATATTGTGTACATGCATATTGTGTCGATAGTTCAAGAGGTTAGCACAAGTTTCACTTTAAGTATGATGTAATCAGGTTTCTTGCTCTTGGTTTAGCGCTGTGGGAGCTGATGTTGTGATGTAGAGGTTTTGTCTTGAGAGAGTTATTAAGAGAATGAAAGATGCACCTGCCGGAATTCAATATCAGCATTCTGATCTCACACCTGCCTGCTCTCTATAGACCATTCAACATTTTAATGATGTAAACGCTGATCTTTAAACAACTGGTGCATTTGAGGTTTGGCAGAGATTTTTAGAAATACTTTAATGATAGTTTTCACTCTGTCTGTCTGTCTGTCTGTCTATCTATCTATCTAACTTTCTGTCGTTCTGCCTATCTATCATTCTGTCTATCAATTGTTCTATCATTCTATCAGTTTATCTATCTATCATTAATACCTATCATACTATCGTTCTAACATTCGATAATTTTATCGTTCTATCTGTTGTTCAATCGTTCTATCTATCGAATGTTCTATATCTATCTATCTATCTATCTATCTATCTATCTATCTATCTATCTATCTATCTATCTATCTATCTATCTATCTATCTATCTATCTAATCTTTCTGTGTGTCTGTTCATCGTTCTATCATTCTCTCTATTTATCTATTGTTCTGTCTATCATTCGTTCTATCTGTCTGTCTGTCTGTCTGTCTGTCTACCTAAATGTACCTAAATCATTCTATCTTTCATATCTATCTTTTCACTTTTGCACTAAGTTTATCCTTTTATCATTTAAAAGTTTTTTTTTTTTTTACTAAAAACATTTGACTATATTTTACAAATGAATGGTCTTTTAAAATATAATGTTGTATATTATAATTGTTGTATATTATATAATATTGTATTATATTATACCCAAAGTCAATAATGTACTTCCAAATGCATGTACAGTAAACACAAATTAATAGAACTATGCAGTCTTGATTTTTAGGTTGCATCATCCTGCTAATGGCTTTAACATGTCTCTCATAAAGGGCCCTGCTTCGCTTTTAAATGAATATAGAACTTTTTTTTTTTTGAATTTTTTTAGGTCAGAATGCATGTTAAAAAGCACTCTTATTGCTCGTGTCCTCAGGGCAGAGTGCACTCCACACGAGAGCGTTTTCTGTTCCTCTAGCGCTCATATTCCTTCAGGTATGCACACACACACAATAGTTCTCTTTTAGTGCAGAGCATCTCTCTCTCCACGGAAAACCCTTAATGATGTGGGAGAAAGAAAGCTCCCCTCCTCCCCACGCCACATGCGCTGTAGAGCTGCTGGAGGATGTGTAGTGCTGCTCTGGTGCTCCTGAGAGCGGAAGGCTGCTAGATGAGAGACCGAATCCTGACAGCAGCGTCTCCGCGAGGACACGACGCGTTTGCATGGATGTTATCGCGATTACTGTGGATAAATAAAGACACGAGGGATCTCCGGTGCGTTTAGGAAACGCTGCGCGTGCGTTTTCTCTCTTAAGTTCGAAACATAATGAGCGGGGGAGCCGGTGTCGGTCCGCTCTCCTCATCCAAACGCACTCTTCACCGGGATCAGAATACATCGGGAAGTTGCGCTGGAGATGCGGCGCGTCCGAGGCGAGGAGCGCTGGAGGAGTTTCGTCTGAGGGAAAGAGGGAACATACGCAGGATAGCGGAGAGGAAGAGGGAAAATGCAGTTTGAGACATTGCGTCAGTTCTGTAGCTCGGTTTTATCTCATTTTAATGGAGCTTTCACGCCGCCGCAGAATATTCTGCAGACGGAGCTCCTGGAACAGGCGCTCAGCACCATCGGGTGAGTTTGTAAAACATCACAAGTGACTGTATTTGCATATCCTGAAGGAAATAGCAGTGCTTGCGAGGCACGAATTGAAAGAAATGTGTATGCGAGTGGCTTTGCTTCTGTGTAAATGAAATGCCGCAGCCGTTGTCATGACGCTCAGCAGCACGCATCTTGTTTAGTGGCGGCTGTGGAAGAAAGGAAGGACCAATCAGAGTTCAGTATGCTAATAAATGCAAGAAAGATGTCCAGTCGCAATTAAGTATGCGAATATCACACACATTTCTTCACTGTTGGGTGCATTTTGAATTGCGAAGGTTGTATAATAATAACAAATATTTTAATATTTGAAGTGGTTGTTTTCAGTTGTTGGGAAATTGGGCTGTTGTTTACATAGCCTAGATGGTTGAGTGGGGGAAAACGCCCCCCTTTAAGGACTGTAATTTTTTTCCCTGTGAAACAAAACTTAAATGTGTCCAGAATAGAATTATCAGTTTTAGTGACAATGACATGCATTATAAACCATGTATGAAAAATGTCCGGAGTTTTCATGTTATTTAATTCTTAACAAAAATTTAATTTGTACCAAGGGGGCGTTTTGCCCCCCAGATGGGGTAAAATGCCCCCAGTCTGACAAAGCAATTTGCTTTATACGTTTACAGCAAAATCAGAGTACAGGCAGATTGAGCTTAAAATTGAAAAGAATAGAATTATGAATTACAAAATTATAACAGCTTATTTGAAAAATATTGTTAGCTGATGCTAACTAGCTACCTGAGGAATTTTGTTAATAAAGTCCAAATATTTGTATTCAACCAACTAGTTAGAATACATTTGATGGAAAAACAAAGGTTTTGATGTTCAGGACAGAGTAATGAAGCCGTGCCCCCTGGGGGCGTTTTATCCTACAGACTAAGTAAAAAAAAAAATTGTCATTCTGAAAATATAATTATAGTTTTCTTAAATCACACATACTTCCTATCTACAAGCCTTACTATTCTCATATCATATATAACTGTGAGTTCTACAAAACAACAAGCTTTAAAACACTTTTTTTTCTCCCTGCTGAAAATGATCACTTGCCGTGAAACCCGTTTTCTCTCCGGTACATCACCAGTGTAAGCTTCATGGTGAATACTTCTACATCACTCTTGTCTACGTAGTCCATAGTTACAACAAAAATGTATCATGACTTTATCTAGTGGTTATTTTGGGAAAAACAGCAGGGGGGGGGGCGTTTTACCCCATTCTACCCCTATACATATCAATGGTTGCTTAATTATTTGTGTTTTTTGTCTTTTCAGACAGGTCAGTTATTGATAAAACTTTTGGTGACTTTTAGCGTTCATATGAGGATTTTTTAAATGATTTTAAATTGTAATTTATATATTGTTTTAAAGTAAACAGTTTGTGTACATCTTATTTTGTCTCATTAAATTGTATTTTTTATGTTTAGAAATGGCAGAGGTTGCATTGATACCTGCAATACTTGTAACAATTTCTTTCAAAATATTTCTTAATACCGTTATAACTTGTGCATATCCAGATCTCTAGATATTGGCATCAGAATCTGTCACTGAAAAACCCCATATCAGATAACTATTAATTTGAGCATTTTATCTACACTGTAAAAAAAACTCTGTGACATTTACAGTAATATACCGGCAGTGCGGTTGCCAGAACTTCACCGTAAAAAATATGGTAGCAACATTTTAGGTTAACTTTAGGTTAACAGACTTAACTTAAATTCACAATAAAATACCGTATTTCATTAACTGATGTAATGTTAATAAACCAACATATTGAAGTGTTAATATCTGTTTTGAACCATTGTAATGCACTGATAACCACCAAAAACTGGTGGTGATGAGAAAGTCACACGATGAACCAAAGTTCACCACAAACAGCTTTTCTACAAGCTGAGGGCAATACTTATATATAGAAGGTGCACAGTGTCATTCACACAAACACTAAACCCCATCATGGTGACACCC
Source organism: Sinocyclocheilus grahami (assembly GCF_001515645.1). Classification (NCBI taxonomy): domain Eukaryota; kingdom Metazoa; phylum Chordata; class Actinopteri; order Cypriniformes; family Cyprinidae; genus Sinocyclocheilus; species Sinocyclocheilus grahami. The sequence goes on along the minus strand of NW_015505764.1, from coordinate 790,737 downwards.
ATGATACTGAAATAATGCAATAAACATTAATTTAACAACATTAGATGTAAGATTAAACCCTAATGTACACAAATGATAAGAAAAAACTAAGAAGAAACATGTTCATTCAACAAAAAAACATCAAATATGAAGTGTCATGCAGGGAATTCTGGGAGTGTCAATTTACGGTTTTTCACTGTAAATTATACAATGACTTTTTCTTTTTCACTTCCAAAAACCGTATTTTTAACAGTATTTTACTGTAAAATTACATTAAATGTAATTACATTTATTCACCGAATATAGTATGGAAACTTTCTGTTAATCAGTTAACAGGTTTTTACAGTAGCATTTTTACAGTCTTTTACTGTTAAAATCACAATCATTTTTTACAGTGAGTCATTTGCATCATTGTTTGGCCCTCGCATCTTAAGAAAAGTGGGCAGGTTCTGAAAGACATTCACAAATCCCCCGCTAAGATCTAGCTCTAGCATCAAAAGGCGTATCAGTGGTCCTTCACCTCACCGTAAACATCTGAAGGACCTCAGGGCACAAGGCTGCATGGTGTGTTTTAAAGTGTGAGGCCATGGAAGCAACTCATCGTTTTACTCCAGGGATCTACAGCACGAGCCTCTTCCACTGCCAGCACAAATACACACTCAGCAAATCAGCACGCTAGACTTAGCTCACACCAAGGGTTCGGTGCAAGCATCCCTTTGTTCCTGTGCGTTTGCTCATTCTCATATGGTTTTAAAGCCTGTGCTGCACTTGATTGGTGGAGGCATGGTGTGGCTGCCAACTTCTGCTGAATTGCAGCGATTGCATTTCAGAGAAACGTCACACTGAGGCATTTAGATGATGATGTGTTCTTTAGAGCAGAGGTCCTCAACCACCGGGTTGCGACCCACTACCGGGCCGTGGAAGAATTGCTACCGGGTCGCAAGAACGTTCTGGGAAAAATGTGTATAGATAGGCTATGACACACTCTGTTATGTTAATGATTGTTTTAATTATTCTGTATTTTGTTTGTATGCGATTGATATGGAGTAGCAATTTGATAATTTCATGTTAAATAAGTAAATGAAAGATTGCTCTGATCTGTCACATATTAGGAGTTAAACGGATCGCAGTTGATCCGTAATACATATGGATGAGACCCTACCGTTCGGCACGCACGTGATTCACAGATTAATTTGCCAATTTAGACGTACAAGCAATTTTAAACCACAAGAAGAAGAAACGAAAGAAAGCTCAATTTGTTACTCATGCGCTGTTCTCGCACACAATCAAAGCGCGCCCAAGCATAGAGACGTGTTTCAGACAGCGCGGAAATACCGAGTTGCATATACATAGGCCTACACACATAAAATGTGCCTATGTCAAAAGCCCTTCACGGCATTGTCATTCTCTGTGCCTTAAAATTTGTTTCTTGCTAATCCGAAAAAATAGTCCGATCTGTGACTAAAAAAAAAGCACAATATAATGCCTTGAACCATTATATAATGCAATTATGATACTATGTAAAAGCGTAATATATATATATATATATATTAGGCTATATACCCCAAGCCCACCCCCCCACCGCCCCGTAACCGGTCCGTGGTGAAAAAAAGGTTTGAGACCGCTGCTTTAGAAAAAAGGTTTTAAGTGAAGTTTTTCTGAATTGTGTGTTTTCATGGTAGACATCGGGTAAAGGGCTAAGGATAATGTCACCAAAATGACATCAGGTATGGTTAGTTATGGTCTAGCCAAAGTTTTTCCTTAGGGAATCGTTACTTCCCTGTGTGGACCTATTACTAACGGACAGAGCTGTCTGCCAAAACCAGAGCGGATTCAGTCACACCGTGTTCTTTCCGCTTCAGGCTGACTCCATAAGGGCCTTAGAGATGCCTTGTATGTGGCCGGGAAACTCTTCTTCCAAATGTATGTGATTGTTCCCATTTTTGTGTAGTGAGTGTGTTGTTGTGTGGGCCTGTAATGTTAGTTCTGTCTTTGTTTGGGCTACAGAGAGAGAGACTTGGATTTGTAGTTCTTATATTTACATTTTATAAATGTATAAAATAATTCTCTCTCTCTCTTGTTCCAACGTGATCTCATGATAATTCGTATGTATTTTACGTAAAATGTGGTTCTATAAAACGTACATTTACTTACGTTTTTACAGGCTCTAAAACGTACAATACTTACGTATTTTCAGCCTCTAAACGTACGAAACTGACGTATTTTATAAAATGATAAAAATGCATATTCGCTATAAAATGGGTAGGTTTAGGTTTGGGGGCAGGTTAAGGGGTCTAAAAATCGAAATCGTTTATTAATAAAATGATAAAAATGCATTGATATGAATATCTAAATGATATAAAAGATACGTAAATATTTTTACGTTTTTTAGCTAAAAATACGTAGCGATTTGTACGTTTTAAACGTTGAAATACGTCTAAATTGTACGTTTTAGCATGACTAAAAACGTACAAAAGTGTACGTTTTGTGCTTGTAAATGTTACGTATTTATACCTACGTATAAACATGAGACCAGGCTGCTTGTTCACATAACTTTCAATATTATGTTGAATTGCACAAAAGCTGTCATGAATGTAGTAATTTCACCTCGAATGAAAGGGGAAAAATATAAATAATATGCAAGTAATCATTTTATTTTCATAATTAAGCAAGCAGAATTTGCCTTCTTAATTATGAAAATCATGACACAATGTGAAAAAAAGAATCCTAATGGTGCAAAAAAAAAAAAATTTTTTTTTTAGATACATGACCCAATACATAACCCAATAATACATGATTAATATTGTATAGTCTTATTCTTTCTAATGTATTTTGATAATTACATAAACCAGTCTTTTTAGGTTCCATAAAAACATCAGCTTGTAGCCGAAATATCTATGCTTGTCTGACTGTTTTGATTTTTGAATAGACAATAGAACAATGCAAGGATAAATCTCATTGAATCAATATTTTTCACAATTCTTTCTTTAAGTTGGAGATGCAGCCTCTGCTATATGACCATGTGCATCATTTGGCTTAATGCATTTTGGTGGCCACAGAGAAAGAGCCAGCAAGAGAGATACAGGGAAGAACAGAAGAGATAAATCATATTTGAAGTTTCTCTTAAATGGAATATCCCTTCCCACTAGCCGGTGCTTCACGAGGCTGCGTCTCCATGGCAACTTTGTTTGATCAATGCTGTGGGTGATGTGTGAGACAGGAAGACCTGCGGAGGAGACGGAGAGAGAGAGAGAGAGAGAGAGAGAGAGAGAGGGATGTCCCACGCACACAGAGACTGAGAGACAACAGCAGGATTATTGTGGGTTTATTCATGAGGCTTCTGTAAACGCCGTCTGAGATTACTTGGCAAATGACGCAGATGAGGTGAATGAATGAAACAGAGAAGTTTCCAGTGCCAGAGCAGAGCTTTACTCTGCTGTTCAGTTGCTTTGACAAAATCTGTATTGTTAAAAGCGCTATATAAATAAAGGTGACTTGACTTATGAGCACTTTGAGTTTTAAAGTAATGTTTTGGGGTATTTTAAAGAGATAGTTCATCCAAAATTTTAAATTGTCACCATGTACTCATCCATATGTCATTTCAAAACTGTTTGACTTTCTTTTTTTTTTGTGGAACATAAATAAGATACTTTGAGAAATGTCTGTGTTTTTCTGTCAACACATTGGAAAAACAAGTCGCACAGTTTTGGACCGACATGAGGATGAGTAAATGACTACATTTATCACTTATTTGGGTGAATTATTACATTAAGACTTGCCCTTTAGAAGGATAAAAAAAATTTTTTAATTTGAAGCTGGTATGTTTTTAAATGGTGTTATTTGAGTTAAACATATGTTTAAAATTGTTCTTTGGTTTGGGACTGCTTTTCTAGAAGGATGAATTTCCAATTGCGGATGTAATTCCTTTATGCAAATTTGTCTCGTTTTAAGGTCAAACTCTGACCTCCGAAATGTTCATTTCTCATGTGAAGCACACTAATTATCCAGCCCTCGATATTGATTTTTAAAGAGCTTCTTATCCGTGATATTCCTTCAGACAACTAGTAATACCAGCAGCGGAAACTGTTAATATTTACCCAGAATCCAATTCCATTATCAATTACAGGATTGATTGTTGCAGTTATCCACAAGTTGATTGTAATTTTGGTTGACAGGATCTTGTTTGAAGTCTATCAACTCAAGTTTTCAGGTTGCGATGTATATATGACTGTACAAGAAAACATCATTGCTTATCATAATTTTGAATATTTGTTTATTATATAATATGTTATATTTGAGATATTTTAATAGAAAAGAAAGCTAAATAGAAATAATGCGTAACATTATAAATGTTTGTGTAACAAAATATATATTCCTTATAAATGCGTATATTTTAATGCAAGGTTTTGAGCATGCAGGTTTAAAATGACATGAGGTTAAGTAATTAATACTGTGTGAATTTTTTTATTTTTGGTAGAAATGTTCCTAGAAATATCCTATATTCTATGTAGTCATTCAGCGAATGAGTCATTGAACCTATACAAAAGAATAATTCTAAAAGAATTCATAACATCTATTTAAAGTAGTTTTAGGTGAATGCTAGCATGGCACTGCAGGACACTGCGCCACTGTTTCACATCGACTATCCTCTACATGCGGCAGTAGAATGAGGCTAATTATCTCAGTATTTTGCAGACATGGGAGTTTGCACACCGGCTGCCAGGCACGTGCCGTCTCAGATGGGTTACCGTGTGCTTGTAGCGATCAGGGGTGAATGAGACCGGCCTTGAAAAGCCTTTGAACTGATGTGATCGCGGTTTAACATTGATAGCTGTTCTCTTCTGTTTCTCGTTTTCTTCTCTGTGGTCAGACCCCATTACTGAGAGCCTGTGTAATATGTGTTTACTCCGTCATTAGGTTTCAGCAGAGAATTTATCTCCCAGGCTGCTCAAAGCCACGCTGCAGAAAAGTATGTGGCTTTTTTGTGTTTTACTAAGAGAAATCGTCCTATAGAACCAAAGAATTTTGTTTATGTGACGTGAATGTAATGCACTCAGGTAACCTGTGGTTATACTCGGCAGTTGCTGAGACACTCGGCTATTTGCAGTGGCAATGCAGGAACTCAAGGACGTTTTAAAATCAGTAGATAAGGTTAGTCAGCGATAAGATGCTCTGTCAACCTCTGAGAGCTCTGTTTCTGAAAGTACTCGTATAAAATCTGCCGTCCTATGCGCTAATATTGCCCTTAGGCCCATGTGATATGATGTGAAATTCACAAATGTAGCTTTTGTCACACTAAACTGCTACTACATGGAATCAGTGGTTCCATAAAGAACCTTTAACATTCATTCCACAAAAGGTTCTTTATAGTGGAAAAGGTTCTTTAGATTATTAAAATGTTCTTTGCACTGAGAAAAAGTGGTTCTTTTAACCCTTAAATGCATACCTCGGGACATCATTCTCTACCTTCTCCATCCTTCATTTTTTAAAGGTAGATATCAACTTTCTTAGTATTCCACAATATATTCACTATAAACAATATAACAAGAAAAAATAGTAAAATATAAAAGAATGCCTGTTTTCCGATGAATTTTTTGTAAAAAGTGTATAGGGTCGAGGTATGTAAATGTGTAAGTATTTTTTCCTGCGCAACTATATTTACATATCTGATGACTCAATTTGTGCAATGTATCTTTTTTCCTCAAGGTGGCACTGTTTGATACAAAATGATGACGTGATGTTTCACTCATAATTACCGCAGGCATAAAACAAACGAATATCATCAGCAAAAATTGAAGTGGTTTGAATGGCTTTACTGCAGAGCAATTACTATA
>NW_015505764.1:777424-782424 GCF_001515645.1 Sinocyclocheilus grahami | reverse complement strand
GTCCAGGGTCACATTTATCTTGCCAAATATTACCATCAGTTGGTGTTTATGTTAAATAGAAATTATTATATTACATAAAAAAAAATTAAAAAAGATTTTGTGATCCAGTCTGTTCAAGTTCAAGTTTTTTTCAAGGAAAAAAAAAAACTGAAAGAAGTTATTACCATGCTACACTTTGGTACTTTTTTCTTAGTGTTAGTCAGAGTGTGCACACATTCAATAATATGAGCAGAAAGCGAGAATGCATCTGTTCTGTAAGCAGATATGGAAGTATCAGTTCAGAGCAGATCAGCAGTGCTGTAGATGGATGGATGGTCTCTCTTTCAGCTGTAATGAGTCTAACTCCTCTCCACAGCAATATTAAGCACTCTGAATGTCCAGTCATAATATGCCATCAGATCGTACAACAGGACCCTGCATACATCAGTCAAATGATTACTGTAAGTGCACCACAGACACGAGCCGTGACGTATGGACGGGGTTTTATTTCTCTAAATGTGTTTTTTTCTTTTCTTGCTGAAGTGCTGCATTATAATGCCACTGCGCACAAAGGAAAGTGTTGCACGTCTTGTTCCTGTAATTATTGTTGGAGCTTTTTTTCATAATTGATGATAGTTAAAAATAGATGGTAGAATGGCTGTCTTGGTTTGCTCAGTATCCCCTGGGCAGAAAGCTTACTGGTGCAGAAACGACCCAACTTTAAATTGAACCGTAGTGTTGAAAGGAGCCAAGGCCTGTTGTGAATGTTAGATTTCTACATCCATCTTTGTAACAGAAGAATAAGACATGAATGCGTGCTAATGGAATGTAAGCACTGACGCAAACAGCTTTTCAGGAGAACATGCTGGAGCCACAGACACTGATCCTTCAGTCACCCACGCATTAAATAAGACAGCAATTAAGGTCATTAAAGGTTTGATTTACAATTATCAATCCGATCGACTTAACAGCGATTAATCAGCTTAAACCTTATGAAATTGGAAATCGAATTGGAATTTTCTTTGAAATATAAGATATGAAAACATAACTCTGAGCATGAAAAAGTTATTATTTGATTGTTTTATGAGAAAATACTATTTCCGTCTTTTTACTTCAAAATTGTATGTTTAATTCAATGTGTTACTTGCCATTTTTTTGTAGTTGTTTGTGAAATTTACTAGCATTTTCTGAGTGAAAATTGTTTCTACACAAACATATTTTCATTGTAGCAATAAAGGATTAAACAACATGGTTTAATGCAGTTTTTTATTTTGACATTAGGGTCATCAGACAAGTCATGTGACTAATATATTTATAGATATTTTAAAGTTGGTAAGTTTGATTTTTTTTCTATTGATTTAAATCTATAACTCAACATTGTTCACATGAGCTGTTTTTATGTTAAAAATAATTTTACACTTTACAATAAGGTCTCATTCGTTGACATTAGTTAATGCATTAACTAACATGAACTAATAATGAGAAATAGATTTTTACAGCAGTTATTTGTTAATGTTAGTTAGTAAAAATGTTCATGTTAGTTCAAAGTGCATTACCTAATATGAACAAATACAACTTTTGATTTTAATAATGTATTTAATAATAAGTAAATGTTGAGATTAACACACACACACACACACACACACACACACACACACACATATATATATATATATATTAATAAAAGTATTTTTCATTGTTAGTTCATGTTAACTATGTAGTTGAATAATGTTTACAAATGGAATCTTATTTGAAAGGATTATCAAATTGAATATTGTACTATGTACTATAACAGAAACGTAAATGTTTAGAAGAATATTTATTTTTTTCGTAGTAAGCAGACACGTAGAGAGGAGTGTCAAGTGTTCTTGTTCATAACTGGAGGGAAGTGCTGAAGCGCTGGTTTCAGATACGAGTAACTCAAGTTTGAGTTTTTTCTATTGATTTAAATCTATAACTCAACATTGTTCACATGAGCTGTTTTTATGTTAAATATAATTTTACACTTTACAATAAGGTCTCATTCGTTGACATTAGTTAATGCATTAACTAACATGAACTAATAATGAGAAATAGATTTTTACAGCAGTTATTTGTTAATGTTAGTTAGTAAAAATGTTCATGTTAGTTCAAAGTGCATTACCTAATATGAACAAATACAACTTTTGATTTTTTTTAATAATTTATTAATAAGTAAATGTTGAGATTAACACACACACACACACACACACACACACACACACACACACACATATATATATATATATATTAATAAAAGTATTTTTCATTGTTAGTTCATGTTAACTATGTAGTTGAATAATGTTTACAAATGGAATCTTATTTGAAAGGATTATCAAATTGAATATTGTACTATGTGTTAATAAAAAATATATTTGACATAACAGAAACGTAAATGTTTAGAAGAATATTTATTTTTTTCGTAGTAAGCAGACACGTAGAGAGGAGTGTCAAGTGTTCTTGTTCATAACTGGAGGGAAGTGCTGAAGCGCTGGTTTCAGATACGAGTAACTCAAGTTTGAGCTTTCGTTTATGAAAATGAACCCTCTCTCATGCTCATAACTGTACTCATATTCCCCCAGAAAATGCTTCATCCACAAAATAATGTAATAAAAGCCAGAAAGCACCAGTTTGTAGGGCGTTTTAGATGTGGAACCTGAGTACTTTGTTTGCCTTTTTACAGTTGTAGAAATTAAAATACCCTATTTAAGGATCACAGTGCAGTTCCCAAAATACTAATTCATTTTAATTTAAAAAATTTACTGGTCTATGCCACTATCCTTCAAACCACTAGGTTTTACTCATTTGTCAGCAAGTTTTTATTCATTTAAAATATAGTAAATTTTAATATGATCCCTTTTTCTTTTATATTTTTAATGACTACAGGTCAGAATAAGAATGTTGTTTTATTTTTACATAAATATATCTGTTACGCTGAATGGAAAAAAAATTCCCCCATATTTTGAGGTTTTATTTTCAAACTTTACATTTCAAGTTATTTGAAGCATTACCGTAGACACTTTACTCGCATTTAATTGATAAAATCACTTTTGTACATTTAATTTGATGCGAAAACCAAAATAGGATGTCTCATCTTTGACCCAAGTATAAAATAATATGACCACATTCACACCACAATTGCGTTTTCTGAACTCATCAGTAGGAGCTTTCCAGTAGCATTTGAGGGCAGCATCGCAGCTGCTCTCTGTCTGTCTCTCTGTCTGTTTTTGTGTGTGTGAGGCAGATCTGAGCTCTTTGATGGGTCTTTATGGGGACAGACTTGCTCTGATGTGGCTCAAATTGGTCACATTTCACTTCCAAACCTGTTTATTTCCTCCTGGGCCCAACGAGCAGCGCAGGATGTTAATTGCAGGCCTCTGGTGTTGATTGCTCAGCTTGTCGGCTACAGTTTCCTGTAAAATGTGTTTGGGCTGATCTGTCTGGGCCACTCCAATTGACGCCAGTATGCATAATTACACACTGTTTGTCTGAAGCACTTCATGCTTTTGGGTGTTTGTTGTGCTATGCCGCACATTTCCACTTTAATATTTGTGTATGTTTCAATAATCAAGCAATAACCACAGTGCATTAGAGGTCAATATGGGAACAAATTGGACACTATTATTTTCTTAATGCACATTCCTGGCCTCACTGTAAAAGATTCATTCATTGTGCATTTTATTCAAAATAATAATTTTTCATAAAAATATAGTGACTTTTTCAACCTTCGAAACAACTTTAATTTTCGATTGATATCATGAATACTACATAATTCCATTCTGGTCTGTTAAATTCCCAATCAATAATATTTAATCAAGGCCTGACATGCATTGTTCCCCTCAGAAATATCAAATGACTGAAGTAAAATTAGTTGCTAATGATGTTTCATGTTGATGTTTCACTTCAATCCCATTAAATGGAAATCCAGTTATTCTACTACAACAATTCTTCAAGTGTCATATAAATTGGAATCCTATCATAATAATACCATGTATTTTATTTTATTTTTTATTTTTTAATTTTATTTATATTGAATTAAAATGAAAATTTATATTTAATAATATTATAAAATATTATATTTATTTATTTTATTTATGTTTTTAGGTACATTATTTCATTGTTTCCCTCAGAAATGTCAAATTACTGAAGTAAAAGGAGATGTTTCGTGCTGACTAAAAATCACTCCCAATAAAATGAAAATCCAGTTATTTTACTTCTCCATCCATTAATTGTCATTTTGCACGTGTCATAATTGCTTATGTCCATTTTCTACCAGCTATCAAGTGTGGTTTATCTGGGCTATGACTAATTATTGGTTATTTTAACTTCCTGCTTTAGGAAATACATCAACACAGAAAATAACTGTATTTGTCAAACCAAATCAAAGGGTCTTTAATGCACTTAGGCCTATTAAACATGTTTTATTCCATGCCTGAACTAGCATCTTTCCTGGTGCTGTGGAAGGAAAGAGCCGTTTCCCAGCCTGCACTGATTCTCCTGCTTTATTCTTCAGGGGTTTGGCCTATTTTACACTCTTCTAGAGCTTCACGAGAGCAGGCCTGCTTGGCCTGAATGCTTCTGTTTGAAAGGATATGGGGTAAATGTGGCAGGAACACATGGCTTGTCTGCATTGTGTTTGGAGGGGGCCGTTAATGACGTTCGCACCACTGTGGCGCACAGGCGGGATGCAGTGCTGTGCTACTTCCTGTGTCTGCCTGTTCTGAAACACTTCACAGTGTGCTGGGCATGAGTGCCATTGTGCTACCAACTGTTCTGCTGGGTGAATATTACATTTATTATTATATATCTATTGTAGTTATTCTACGGTATTCTTTCACATACATGTTTAGTACCTGTTATGGTAGTATACCATTTTATTATTATTTTTTGTTTATTTAATTCCATTTAATTTACATTTTTGTTTTATTTTATTGAAGTCCTACCATAATAACATGATGATTTTTAAATAATTTATTTTATTTCATTTTATTTTTATTTATATA